>NW_010512781.1:0-73434 GCF_000687285.1 Phaethon lepturus
GCAGCCCCCAGGGCCGGCCCGGGGCAGGAGAACGCCAGCCTGCGGGGGCTCGCCAGCCCTGCCGGGCACCCCTGGGACCTGCAGCACCTCTGAACTCGGGTGGCCGTCGCAGCAGGGGCTTTGGGAGCATGGGGAGGCAATGCCCACAGGCTGCAGGTTACTGGCCGCCGCGGGGTACGACGAGCCACCGAACGACGCATTTACAGCTGTCGGATGACATTCCGCCAGCCCAGAGGCTGTCCTCTGTGCCTGAGCACCACTAACCATCTCTGGGCCAGCAATGGCTTTTGCCCGGGCCACGGCCTTGCTGGAGAGGATGGACAGTCTTTCTGGCACTGCTGAGCTTCCCTTGTCTTCATTAAGGCTGGCTAATGAAGGGCTGGCAGAGCAACTGGGGGACACCGTTACAGCATCGTGATTCGGAAATGGGTCTTCGTCATCACTCTTATTTTGGATCTCCTCTTCATCTCTTGGCATTACACCTACTGTATCAGCCATTTATTGCATGAGCTACAGAAAGTTTCTGTGGACAAAGTGGAAGCAAGAGGATTTCATTTCCACATACGCACACACAGAAGCCCAGTGCAGAATGACATTTGAAGAAAGAACCAATCTTTATATTTAAGCAATGGACCTATTACTTTTCTAATAAAGCACAACCCTTGGGTCACTCCAGGCCATTTCTTGTGATTTGCATTAGATGTTCTTCGAGACACAACATTAATCCAATAATAATTAAAATGATATACTGTACTATTAACATTCTCAAATCTTTAAAGGCAAGCGATCTATCCCTGCAGCACTGGCTGCGCTGACTAATTAAACAGAATACAGTTGTAAATGGGCATTGTAAGCACTTCTCCCATTTAAGAACACAGCCCTAACAAGTGTAGTTTGTAGAGACAGGCGAGTTATCAGGATTGATCAGCTTTAAAGGGAGGCAGATGTACCACAAACAGCGGGTTGCATTTAAATGCCCTCTCCAAGATTAATCTGTCTTCTACCGGCTGTTTACAAGGTTGCCTTTCCCCCTCCTATTAATTCTAACTGTAAAGCTATATTAGCACCACACTAGCCATAGACAGGAAAAAGAAGCCGAACACTTACCGAGGTTACTGGGGGAAAGGAAAAGAGTTACAGTGCATTGTGTCTGTGTATCATGTTTTCTTGAATGTGAGTCAGCACAATCTGGAGCTGAAACACCACGGTGCCGGAGCAGGAGCAGCAACAGCGTTACGCTGTTCCACCCAGCAACACCACCGTCAGTCCCAATCACAGCCGAGCGCGGGGCTGGCTGGTTTCTCTTCCCCCCCCCGTGGATATTCCTCCCTGGCATCCAGCTTTTATGTCATCTTTGAGCACCTAAATGAAAACCAGTGTTGGATGACGCTGCTTTTCACACCTCAAGAACAAAACATACCCGATTCACTCATTCCACAGGGGGACAATATCTGTGGCCCTTCCTGCCCCTGCCAGGCAGCAGGGGGGTAACACAGCACCGAAAAGAGGCAGAGGCATTCGGGACCCCAATGTACATATATTTTCCTTCAGGAAAAAAAAAGCTTAGATAAACTTCAGCTGCGTGAACACACTACACAAAAATGAAACAAGCGTTCAGCATAATGCTAAGCATAAAGGCAGGCAGAAGCTGGAGGTTTAAGTGTCTAATATATTCCCATGTTTAATTAGGCTGCTCTAACCTTTAAGAAGCAGCTCTATACCCAGCTAAAATATCCCACAGAACAATAAACTTTATCTGCACTTTTGATGTGCAGAAAAGCTACCTTCAGCATCCTCTTTTGCTTGTAATGCCAGGAACAAAATTCACAGATCATCTGTCTGCATCTACTTCAGTCAATTTACCACAGGGCTTCAGTTGCCCCAAGACTTTCTCTACTCCACTCGGCTAACATAAATAAAAGAAAGAACCAATCCAAAATAATATCTAGACTCTTCCTGGAGCCAGAAAAGAACGAAGGTAGATCCTATCTCCACCTCTACATATGCCGCAATATAGATGATAATTTCTTGTTTTTCATCTGTACCAACTATCCTTCTTTCTGATGAATCTGCCAGGATATACTTCCAATCTTGAACATGTGAAGTCCAGTTAACATAAATGCAGATTTGTACCCTGAGGTCTAGCTTAAATACATTTTTTGGTGCAAGAGTTATTTCACATCAAATTGGTAAAATAAACTAAACCTGCTGTGTTTATGTGCCAGATCATGCTGCAGATTATATAAATAATACTAGGAAGAGATTAATATCCAGTAAGTTAATAAACTCTTCAGGTTTATATCCTGGTGATTCCCAATTATCTGAATCAGAAGTTACAGTCATTGAAGAATACGGAATGCAGATAACAGAGATTTTACTGTATTACATACTGAAAAAGCTCATTATGATAAATCATTATGTACATAGTCTTTTCATCTCGGCTGCTCTCCTCTCCAAAGCACTGCAGGCATATCTTCCCACTACAAGGAGGACAGCAGATGGGTGCTACATAGTGTATTGTCTCCAGGTATGTCAATACTTTTCTATCAGCAATAGTATTCTGTTCCTCATTTCCACCTTTGCAGCAATTTGTTGCAAAATAAGTATTTTCTAGTAGTCTAACAGGGCATGATAGACCAGAGATTTTATTACTTTTTATTTCGTTTTTTTAAAAGCTCTTTGCTGAAAAAAAAATAAAGCTGCAGAATATTTACAGACACTGTAGTTGTTTGAAGGGATGAGGAAGAGGGCGAAAAAGTGGTTTTGCATGACGAATTAATTTCATCAAAAATAATATTCAATGTTTTATAGGTGTGGAACTGGATGGGATAAATAACATCAGATACAATCAACTAAAAATAAAGCTACAAACAATCAAAACTCATTGAGCTAGATGGATTTTCATAGAATATTATGACTTCAGCTGTAATCTATGAAGCTTAACAGCAAAAAATACTCAGTCCATTTCATGGAGATTCAGCACAATAGAAATACTATAAGACATACATATTAATTATTGCTAAAATACAAGTGCCGTTTACGGCTAGGGCTGCATGCATGTTTCTGTTATTAACTTACCTTTCACTGTTTACAACTTCCTAAAAGTTCACCTAGAGCATCAAATTGAAATTTTCTAGATTCATTTTCTGCCTGAAGGCAAATATATACTGAACACTTCAGCCAAAAAGATTGCGGCGGTCGAGTACAAAAGCGGGAACAAAAAGAGTCTTATGGCTGGGGAGACTTACGGAAACTTTTCAGGAGAAAGGCCTCTTGTGTAACTCACAGGCTGGGGAACAGAGAACAAGACCACAGCTCATTTCAAACTGAAACATGTGAATACTTGTTCTGAGATGGTACAACAATCCTTCTTTCCCCTTGAGACTGTTACCTTGACAAAGAGAGTCCTACAGTTTAGCTTCCTTTTATTTGCAATTGAACAGCTTAATAAAGAGACCTGAAAAGACCTTACGTTAGCTTCTTCTGTAAGAGGCACATTGTGTCATTTCATTGGAAAAGAAACACTTTGAGAAGAGTTTTCTGTTCCCACTGAGAGCCAGTTACAGGTGGACTTTTCTTCATGCCTCTTGCTCACATCTGGACTTGTTTTCCTAGGCGATATTTGTGGGAACCTTTCCAGGGAGAAGCTACTTCAGATTTCACAGTGAATACATCTGTCAGTCCAACACACTGAGAATTTCAGGTAGGTGAACCTGAAGCCTCCAGTTGAGGTTCATTGCATTTTATTACCAGCCACTCGCTGGTAGGTGCGACTACAGCAGTTTCATGGTGTAGACACTGGGGAGCCGCCTTCAAGTTGTCAGTCGTGCACACCCCTGCAAGGTCTATGCCAGCAGAGGTTCTTAATCCATCGCACTCCTTCAGATATTATCTATGAGAGGCACTTGACAACCTACAGGGTCACATCTGTAAGCACGTGCTGAAGTGCTCTGTGCTTGCATGCTTGTGGAACAAGGGCTTAGCCATCATGGTTGTGTTTCACCTGGCAGCAGGAAATAAATGGTCATGGGAGAGTCCCTGCAGATAGTCATGACAGTTATTTCTCCTTTCTCCGCCAATCATAACGCCATTCCTGAGCATGGACAGACATGAGGACAGGAAGGTGCGTGGTGGTGTTTTTTTTTACTAAGTACAAATGTTTTACTGAAGTTCAAAGCGTAACACCCAAACACATTTACAAACAGCGTCAGAAGGTGCTAAGCGCTGGCAAAGATATGCCATTATAAGCCCATGGCCTGGGAAGCTATGTTGTTTTGTATTTGCGTTTGGGGAGTACTTTCAACAAAGTAGTAAAAAATATCCTATTACACAGTAGTGTAATTCCATATTTTATATTAATTGCTCTTAAAGATCAAAAGCCATATTCTGTCTGTTAATGTACATACTCACATGGCCTCCTGTGAAATCAATGAGATCCACATGTGTGCATCTGAAGCCTAAATTTTTCCCCAAAGATTCTTTAAAATCCTTTTACAGGGCAGTAAGTCATAGAAGAAAGTCATATATTGCCTTTCTTCTGCCTCCATACCCAAAACAGACACAAGTTATTATAGGCTGCTCTGCATTACGCTGGATGGTAACAAGCACCCTGAGGGGCCACCGGCCAGCCAGGGACTGCCATCGTTCCGCTCCCACCATCGTCTACACCTAGGCATTTCTGCAATCCTTTCACACCAAAAGAGAAACAAGAAATGGAGCCCAGGTCCATGTGCAGCCCACAGACAGTATCAAGAAGTGCTCTAGATATTTCACTGACAGGCAAAAGCATGAGAGGGCTTTCAGACAGAAGGAAATTAGGTATCAGCGCAATCACGTGTGCACATAGCCTGGAAGCTTTTAAGAAAAAGCAGAGAGGATGCATGATTTTATCAGCACGTAAAGGTTCAATGGCTTCAAACATGAAAATCCAGGGATTCCAGTAGACCATCTTTATATTAAGGGTAAAAAAAACTTTGAAACAATTTGCCATGACTGGGAAACATTCACAGGCTTGTTACCAGTCTCAGCAGAACTGCCTGTCAGAGGTGCAAATCTCTGAAAGAGAAGCTCAGACTGCATTCAGACTAAGGTTGAGTTGAGTTTGCAAGCTTCAAAATATCAAGACTGCAGGTGTCAAAGTGAGCCAAACACTGGGAAGGGTTTGATGACAGCTCTCACTGCAATATTTCAGCAACTCTACTCCTAACCCTGCTTGGACTTAAATATTCCCAGGGACACAAAATTTAAAATATCTTTATATGGCTTTATAAAGATATTTTAAAAGTGGAATGTTTTGATTTTCCTCAATGCAGCAGCTGTTCTCCCTGCCACCTATATGGAAAGCATTAGCTTATGATTTGAATCACCGTTAACTGCGTAAAAGAATAACAGCATCCTCGCCTAAAACAATTTATAGTCTAAGTCCACATTCCTGCCATCTGATCCACAGAGCTGTGTTTTTATGCTGAAGAAGCCACAAAGAACAAAGTCTTGTGAACTCGGGGATCTACTTCAGCTCACACAATAAGCAGTTAACATTGGCACAGAGGTCAAAGTGGGAAGGGAGAACCCATGGGCACACACAGCGGGGCTTTTGTTTGATTTTCTCCCATCTAGGCAGACTGATCTGTATTGGGCAGACCCAATGGGCATCAAATAGGCTGGCACATTTCAATGCAGAGCAAACCCTTTGCATTCTAGAGTGGGTTAATAATGTTTCCCAGTGGACATATAAAGGAGGAAGGCTTGCATGGTCAGGGCATCTGCAGTATATACTCTACAAACTGGGCGGGGGAATCTTTATATTGACTTCAAAAACACCCATGAATCTTGAGAACTGCCAGTTTACCTCATCTACTGTTGCTTCTTCTAATGGAGAGAATACACTTGTCTACAATTCATTACTATTGTAGTGAAAAGAAATCTGATTATAAACTGAAAAAAAGTGATGGACTGCAAAAAATAGCTTCCCTTACATGTTAAGTATAAAGGAAATTCTAAAATATCAGCAAAAGTTTGATTTTTTTCTCCTCCCTCCCCCCCCCAGTAAAGACTGTATTTTACGGTAGCAAAATTAAAAGTGACCTTCTTCAGTGTAATGCTTCTGCCTCTTCTTTTTTTTTTTTTTTTTTTTTGTTTAATCTTAGTTTTGCCTATCATTTGATTAAACAAAAAATAAAGTGTGGGAGGGGGAGCTAAAAAAAATGCAAAAGAATTTGAAGTAGCAAGATCATGTAACCTGAGATGCTATTACAGCCTTCCTATGGAAAGAAGAGACCAAAAAATTCTTCCTGTAGAAAAGATCGTACTTGAAATATATTTGAATAACCTCCAGTATTAAAAGATTTAAAATTATTGCTCATATATTGCAAGAACTCCATGCCTGGCAGGTAAATACTGGATTAGCCAATCTAGCTGTTAGATTTCAGATGTGAAAATGAGTATGTAGACAACTCACGTTTCTAGTTACAATTCACATCCGGTATGCACTGAGAGAAAAATCCTTTCTGCTAAGGAATATATAAACAGACTATGTAATTTTTGATAATTGATGCTTATGTTTGCTTTCACTTTGACACTTGATCATAACTGACAAACCAATGGCTAAGAAAGAAGAAAACTTTAAGCTGTAAGAATAATAAACAGAGAACTGTGAGAGGTGAAAAAAATCCAACAACCAACAAATCATACATGGGAGGAAAACTTCAGGAAGTGGGGCTAAGCCACAAATGGATAGACAAGTAATTGTTTGTTGTTTCACCACAACTTAAAATGAACTTACAGACCTTTCCAGAAGCCAAATGTATTTTTTAAAAACAGTAACAACATTAAACGCTTTAAAAAGGGTGTGCATTTTCTGCCTTAGCTGTTAAACCAGAGTGGTATGAGGTGAGAATATTAAGAAAACTACATTTAATATAAAAATTTTTGTTAGGAAACAGTTTCAGATCAAGTGGCCAAAAAAAAAAAAAAAAGGATACATTCATGCTGTTTGAGCCTAACCATTTCCATGAATCTTAAATGGACTCATGAGGACCTTAACTCTACAGATCAGCATCAAGGCCTACAATACAATAGCCACCAAGACTACATCTACAAACACCTCAAAAATTCTACTTTCTCATTCAGTATGCCTTGGTGTGTAGCCCACTGTGGTGTCGCCTACCTATCAACCCTTGCATAGCCCCAAAGCTATCCAGCTTTATTCAAAGTGTCTACATAGGCTCACCTGCCAGCTGTGTTGTCCACACACAAACACAGAGTGAAAAATAAAAAACCAAACGCTTTCTCCAAGCTCACTTGGGGCTGAAAAGACAACCAGGCTTGCTCACTCCTTAATGCCTGTGAAGCTGCTGACATGGTGGAGATGCATGAGAGCGAGTAGAATACAAGCCTGTCTGTCGGCAAAAAACGTGATCTCAGCAGTATGTAGTGTGATTGATCTAAATCTCAGCTACAGCAGAGTTAACAGGCTCCAACGGGGAGAGAAAGGATATGGACTACAGGGGGTTTTGTACTTCACCGTGTTCTTACTTTGCAACATAGGCATTGCTCAGCAACCTGGATTTTTGCAGCCCCCTCTCAGTGGTTAGTGCAGATAGTTCTTTCACACCAGCAGTTTCATTTTTACATCCAGATGCTTTTTGATGAGCATCTGTCAAAGTTCAATTCGTTACCTGCAGAATTACCAGCTAAAACCCTATCACTTTTCTATAAGTAAAATTTTTAAGAGATTAGAAAGTAACAGAGAAAAGATAGCCATATATAATTAATAAAAGATAAGCCTCCAAATGTTTGGAGGTTTATTTGGGAGATGTGTATCTACGGATACTTATTTCTTAAAGGAAGAAAAGATATGGAGTCCAATTTTTATTTGGTTGAACAGGGGACAGGCTAAGAAAGAAGAATCTGACATACCAATCCCACTGAAGTCTCAGGCTGAACAGAAGAAATAATGTGTCCTTCCCAGAAACAACGAGCATAGTTAGGTTCTGGATGTCAAAATTAGGTAATGCTTCCTTGTACCACTTAAGTTCCCTGCAGCTCTGCCTGCTCGAACCTTGAACTCCTGTGAACCTCCCTGAGCCCCAGGCAAAGGTCCTGCCAGAACCCCACTGGCACGTGTAGTCCCAAATGCTCCTTGTACCCAGAAGGTACTAGCAAGCTGTTATTAACTCCAGTGGCACCAGGCCACAATTTCATCATCAGTCATGCTTACAGAGCCTCCTTGAGATCTACCTGATCCTTGAGATCTACCTGAAAAGCATTAAAAGAACACAGAGCCAGATCATTGCCAACTATTTGCCACCTTGCAAGCTTTCTCCCGATTCTTTCTCAAATCTCCACCAAGGAACCGCTAGCACCACCTTACTGACTCCTGAAGAGATCCCAACACTTAGTGGAGGTGTTGTACTAATTAAGATTTTGAGAGCAGTAAGCAAGAACATTGTGTTTGACCTCACATTTGGCAAATTATTCACAGTTCCCTGCTTCCCTCCAAAAGATTGTCTCAATAACAACCGCTGCCAGTAAGGATCTGAGGCAGTGAGTGCAGCAAATAAATAAATAAATAAATCCCTACATACGTAAGCTCCTTAGGCAAAAATAATGAGTCAAACGAGTGAAGGATCTGCTGCTCTCTTACATATGGTAGTTTTACACACACCAAAGTGCAAGAAGCCTTCCAGAGACTTCTGTCATCACTTGGGTAAGTGATAATTCAAATTGCCAGTGTACTGATTTCAGGAACTTACATTGCTCTCAAGGGAAGGTTGCTGTTTTGTCATTCTAAAAAGGTGGCACACCTCTGCAGCCTCTTTCAGTATAGTTTGAGGGTATAAGTGCATATCACCTATGTGAGAAGGATGGTGGAATTGGCCAAGCTGAGCAAGTTAAGACAATCCAAAGCTTTGAGATAGGGGAAAAAAATCCATGCGGAAGGACACATAGTACATGTATGAGCAACATCCACACAGAACATCCAAGGTCTTGCTTTCTTACTTGGAAGAACAGTCTTTTCTGAACTCTGCTCATTTTAACAGACAAAGTCACCAAGTTCATTGGACAAAAATACAAGTCATAAGAGAAGCACAGGGCACTTAATCTAGGTAGTTTATCTCATCCTAAAGTGTTTTCAACACAGAAACTGACACTTAGAATAGGCTTTCTTTTACTTCACTTGCAAATGACATAACTTTCAGATGACTAAGTCCACAGTAGTGCACCTTTACCATGAGGTGCATAGTACTGAGAGAGACTCAAAGCTCAGCCTTAACACAGTTAGAGCAGGAATTGTTGGTCGGGAGAGAGGGTGATCCTTGCACTGGTATAGCAAAATACCTTCCAGCAACCACTGTTTTAGGTGTTTCCTGAGCTTGATGCTGCATCTAGATAACAGCGTTTAACAGTCATTGACGGAACAATTTGCCTAATTCCCTTTTGAAGACGCTTATGTCTTTTGGCTTCTATAACATCCCATGGCAATGAATTCTGCAATCTAATGTTACATTGCGTGAATAACATTACCAACAGAACAAGCCACTCCTTTCCAGGGTTTCAGTAACATGGTGACACCATCTTACTTTTGTCTCATTTAATCATCTCATGAATCATAAGCAATAAAACAAAGTTTTCTACATCAGTCTGCTTTTTTTTCCCAAGATGAAAAAGCTCTTTTAAAGCAATGACTATCAACAGGCAAATGACCTGGTATACTTCTGCACAGGAATGTGTATTTCACACATAGCTCATGCTACCATAAACCCAAGGCTGGCTGAAGCTATTCAGCAAAGGTGGCAACAAATGAGGAGTAAATAGTTATTTGCAGAAAGAGTTATGAGGCTGGGAGGGGACAAGTAATCCCCCCACTCCTGGAACAGCCAGAGTAGGAAGCAGTGGAGTCTCCCTGGAGGAGAAAAGCTAGAAGAAGCCAGCATGAGTTTTAAAGGGAAGGTGAATGAGAAAAAGAGACTGGGAGAAGGCAGAGAGCTGTCTTTAGATTTCCACAAGAATTAAAATGGAGAAAGGGGAGCAGGAGGGACAGCGGAGAGGTAGGTGAAAGGATTATATTCCGGCTGTCGTCAGCAGAGAGCGAGTAGGAAACGAGACCTGGACTGCCTCTCCCCCAAGTCTGCTGCCCTAGGCGATTGTTTACTTTGCCTTTGCCCAAGACAGCATGAGACATTATAAAATGAGTTTCCAAAATGCTCCGAGTCACCAGAACATGGATGAGATCTGTGGATTCAAGCCACCTTTCAAGATTATGAATCTCTTCTGAATATCCATTATGCCAATGAAATGTAACAAAATCACTGCTGTAATGTGATGCACATGTCAACTTTAAGGATGCAGTCCCTGCTCAGATGGCATCAGCGGAGGGACACGTCAGCATGGTGGATTACCAGAGCAAATGCTTTAGCATGCAAAGTGATGCAATGTGTTTTAACAATTGTTCCCTTATGTTTGTTTGTGTGTCAGGGTTGACGTGACTATCTGCCAGGACAATGCTCAGGATCCTTTGCATTGCCTTGCAGAAGCTGATTATGTGATCAAATGCTTAAAGCACATAAAATCACTTCCAAGATTCCAGGAGATAGATGTGCCAGAAAAGTCAGTAGGTGTTTGAAATAATTGATGCTAAGAGCTAGACCTGGATTTTTCAAAAGAATATGCATTTTGTTTTGGATTTGTGTTTTTTATTTGTGGTCGTTTTTTTTCCTCTTCTAATGCGCTATCATATAAACTGCCTAGAAATTCAGCCTTAGCATAATGTTCACATCAAATGAAATTCACCCGTTAAGAAAGAACATGCACAGGGTCCTCCCTGAAGTGGAAAAAAAATGAGTCTTTGTGTAGAGCAGATGATACCCTGTGAACCTTCTTATCCTGTGCACATGCCTAGAACACCACAGCAGACTCCAATAACATAGTAGAGCTGATGCTTTCAGGACTGGGAGACTCAGCACCAAGCAGTAGCTGTTAGCAGCCCTTTCCCTCCATCTGTGACACTGAAGTTTCCAGTAAAGGCCCAGAGCCCTGTAGAGATGTTGCATATGTGGATGGTGGTATAATAACCAGGAGGGTTACCTGTTCGTCTATTAACCACTTCTATATTGCATTTTCAGCCTACCCTGAACCACCACACAGTGCCCAAAATGAGGAAGTGTGATTGGCATTCAGGAGACAAGGGCAGAAGGCAAAATGACGGTGGCACTTGCCCAAAAGTCATGCTCTCATATAGAAGCTTCACCCTGTGCTCCCAGTTTGGGTCTCATCTGGCACCAGTGCCTTACTACAGAGCTTTGCAAGAGCTTCAGTCCCTCAGAGGTATTTAGGCACTGAAACCAATGAGAAGTGGTACTATACACTTTCAGAAATCTGACTTTAATTTCTTCATCCCATAAATCTCTTTTATGGAGACATCCTTCATCTTTTCTGCTTCACAAGCCAGTTGTGAAGCTTAATTACACAATGATTATGAAGTCCAGTAAATATGACATATATTAAGAGTAGTTAATGAGATTTCCATCACAAGGAGACTATCTCTTGTGAAGTGTTACACACATGTTGAAAAAAAATTGTTTTCTAAAGAAAAAACACAGACATATTCAATATAAAACAAATCCAGCTTGATTACTTCTGCAAATAATATATTATACAACTCAATGCTATTTATTAACACGGCATGCAAAATGACGTAGGCTTTTCTGACCAATGTGGAATACTGTCTGCCCATCCCATTACCTGCAGTGCCTGGCTGAGACTGAGACCCCAGACCCACAAGGGATCTGCTTCCTAAGGGGTCTGGTGGCTTAAATACCTCCAGAGGCCTCACATGAGGTCCCATTGCACCAAGTACCATGTAAATCTGCTACAAAAAGATTGACGCGGATTCAAATTTTGTATACTTGGTAATGCAGCCTTGTCTTACCACTGGGCCCCATACGTAACAAGAGTGCATGCAGCTGCAATTGCAATTGCAATGTATTCAATTAGTTCAGATTCCTCACACTGTTTTAACCTTTTGTCCATAGTCTTTGCATGACCAAAGCACCTTATGTTGCCAGAAAAGAATAGAGAAAGGAAGAAAAATTTAAAAAGAGAAGGTCTAAAACGTTATGCAGTACTAACTATGTAATGGTTGAAGGGCATCCAGTGCACAAGATGATAGAAATACTTTCCTAACAGATACTCACATACTGACCAATTCATTCATTGCAGAGCATGGTGGACCTTGGCTAGATGACTACATGCACACATAAGACTGCAAAGCAAGCGTTGCTTGCATATTGAGTGCTTTCTCAATCAGTAGTAACGCATATAGCCTAACAAGGGTAGGAGGACTCAAAAGGGGAAGGTGTGATTCCTTAGAAAAGACAGATGCCTTTGGTGTGCATTCTGCCCAGGCAGAACAAACATACATCCT
Source organism: Phaethon lepturus (assembly GCF_000687285.1). NCBI lineage: Eukaryota > Metazoa > Chordata > Aves > Phaethontiformes > Phaethontidae > Phaethon > Phaethon lepturus. The sequence goes on from NW_010512781.1 coordinate 12,425, forward strand.
ACTTACGCTATACCTGGGTGAATACATTTCCTGTTAACAAGTATTGCATGGAATTCATAGATTAATAAGACTTTTGCAGAGCTCAGGCAGGACTGATTTTCAGCACATGATGCCTGTTACAGCAAACTCTATTAATATTCACCAAAGGAAAACCTGTTTGTTGACCTAAAGTGTGACTGTTTCCTGTTCTCATCTTATGAAATTATTTAGGTCCTATGGGACAACTGTACTGAGCTTTTGACACAAATATTAAAATTCTATTTAGATGTACAATGTTTTAATGCAAATTTTTACCATAAAACCAAATGCTCCATTCAGTTAAATTAATAGAATTACAAAAAGATGTAATGATAGCAATTAAGTCTTGAAAATGCAAATTTTATAGTCAAGGACAATTACCTCATTTATAGTATACTGGAATGATGCCAGATGAAGGTAATTTAGATCCCCCTAGCTCACAGTTATATCATGAAGGATATCTTAATTTCATTAGTACAACAAAGATGGGAAAGAAGTTAGAGAATGCAAAAAAAAGAAAAAAAGATGGAAGAGAAAATTTGACCTTTCTCATTTCATTGAAGCTAGAATACATAGATCTTACTAAAGTATTAGTAATATTTCTTTCTACTCCCATCTCTTAAAAAATGCCCTTTTTTTTTTATTAACAGCAGTGGAACATTAGTATGTAAAAGGTCAGCTTCATTCAGATACTTAGAGCCAATGTGCCCATACCACAACAGTTATGGACCTCCCATTATTTCAGTTTTAAGGATGTACACAGTGTTGGCTTACAAGGTCTCAGACCATAGCCTTAGGGACACATGGTTTTGACTCCAACAGGACTTAAAGCATTCTTGAAAAATTCCACTCACTCTTACAAAAGCACTCCTGCCAAACAAGAAAGTCAAATATCATTAGTTTTTCATTAGCATAGCAAAGAGTGATCAAGTGGATGGAGAATACAGAGTGATACACTACAGATTTCCTATCTTTCTTTGAAGGGAAAGAAAAAAAACAACCAACCAAACGAAAAACTGTTTCATACAGACCCTTTTGCACATGACCAAGCTTGAACAGGAGTTTGACAGACTCCAGAGGTTCTTCTCTCTTTCTTTCCTTCTTAGCTCACTGCTCTAGTAGCTACTCCAAACCTAAACAAATATCCAGGGAAAGGCATATTAAATATGGTGCAGTAATGAAGCTTAAATAAAAAGTCTTTGTATCTACCATTTTTTCTTCATGACCTGCTGTAGCCACTACAGATAAATAAAAGCCCAAGAGGGATGGAGACACTGAAGAGCTGTATTCTCCTAAAGTATTCTAGTTATACCCAATTCCTTTCCAAAACCTAACACCTGGGCTCTGGAGAGAGTTGAAATCTCCACGGACAGAGCAGCAAACTTTTCCCCCCCTCTATTCCTCACCCTGAGCACCCATGAGCACAAGAGCAACACAAAACATGCTTGCCCAAGAGAAGAAGGAGCTGCTTACCCACAAAGGAGTGGCTTTGCTGTAGACCTCGCAGCCTGGAGCCGCCCCGACACCCCGCGATGGGCCGGCGGCCGGGGAGCGGGTTTGACCCCCTGCCGCAGCACCACAGTGCGACAAGAACGCGGCATTGCAGGGCCCCCGCCCCGGAGCTGCTTCATCAACCCGGCTCACTGCAAAACAACCCACGCCCGTGAAGGCGATAGGATTTTTATCCTTCATCCCATTGTCGCCGTGATAGCGAGCGTCATATTTTTAAGCGGTAAAATGCGTACGGGCAAGCCTTACTGGGAGACGAGCGCGAATAAGTGAAACTGTTTCGCTAATCTGACCTACAAGTTCACTAAATATGTTCTTCAATGGTTTAGTTAAAGGCACCGCTTACCATAAAAATGAGCATCTTAAAAATAAAAGGATAACTATGACCTGATTTTAGTTCAGTATTGACTTTAATGACAGGGCTGTTGGCTATTTTGTTTTAAGAAAACAAGCCTGTTCTGAAGGAATAATGTACCCTGAGTAGGGTTTGTGCTTTTTCCCCTTATTGCTGAATTAAATACAGCTGAGCGCACACAGACACATGCTGGGTTTGCTTCCTTGGACATGGTCTTGTGAAAATAGGAACAGATCCAGTGCTTGTTTTCCCTTCTACTTCTCAACACACGTGGACAGGCACACCTCTAGTGCCCTCCTGATTTTGCACTGATCTCACAAGTGAAAGTGTGACCACACTCAAGTGAGCTGAAGAGATGCCATTGACTTCAATGACAGGATTTCACCCCATATTTCTTCACATCAGGGGTACTATCGGTCACCCCTGCTGCTTGAAACCAGTGGATGGTGTGCTGGCTCATGGAGATTGGTTGGCTGCTAGGGAGTTCAGGTTTCCTTCAGTGAATTCTGTCTTCTATCATCCAATAGAAAAATTAGACCTTGTGCCAATATTGACTTTATTCCATGCTTCTGATTGTTATACCCCTATTACACCTGAGAAGTTAAACTGAGCTTGTTTTTATTTATTTGTTTCTTTGTTTTTATTAATATTTATTTATTACTTATTATTTTGACTGATGTAGCATTCTAAACTCTCAGAAAGTCTTTATGGTGGTCATTTGGAGATTTGGCTTAATAAGGAGTACTTGACTGTGTTAAGACTGTGTATGTTTGTACCATACTGTACAATACAGCTTAAACTTCCATGTCATTTTACTGAAAAGCATAGATTTAACAAGTTAATACTTTGTGAATCTGCTGAGTCTCAGCCATTGCAGGGACAAGTGTTTTGTCCTGGCTATTCCCAGTATGTCTCAGTTGTATAAAAACAGTCTGTGATCGTAATAGGATATTGATTAGTCTGGATCTCATACAGAGCAGAACTTGATTCTTTGGTGGACCACTAAAGGTCATATTGCTTGATTGCTCCATAGCTTCTAAAATACAAGAAATATTGAACCAGAACTGCTTTCAATTATACTTATGTTATCTGAGGCCTGGGAATGTAACTGAGAGCAGCATTTGGCCCATTCTGTTAAAAAAATGGGCTGATCTTCAGCATTTCATTTTGTCATTAAAGACAGAGCTAAACATCATTGATGTCCTGAGCTAAACTGAATTCCAAGGTAAGCAGGTGCAAATCTATTCGATCCATGGACTTACTTTTGGACCTGACATGCGGTGATTTGTGCATAGTGTTGTCTGAAAATTACATTGTCTTTAGGACTAATTTTTGTTTACATCTTCATATGCATTTCTGCAGAGCAGTATTTATAACTGTTTAAGTACCTCAGATCTCCAAATTCCTCATTTGACCTGACTGTCACAATGATCTCAGGTCGGCAATAAGCTAACGACTTGCTGTTAAATAAGATTTAATCAAAGCATGATGCTGTGGTCAGTGAAATGAATTAGCTTTTTGTGCTAACAAAGATCCAGGCCAAAAATTATATAATGATGTCAAATATATTGTGGAAAATAGCACAGATCTAACTCTTCCTTTCATTACACTGACACCACTGAGATTGTAAGCACAGAAACAGGCTTCTAGGAAATGTTGTAATACAAGTGAAGGAAAAATTTGTTCTATTCTATCTTCTTTCAAGAAATTCAGTTTCCTAGTCAAAACTCCAATAGAGTAAATTCCATTTGTGGTCACCCAGACAATTCAAGACAACTGTGGAGAAAAACCTAGCAACAAGTCAATTATTTTCTTGATCCTATCAGAAATGTGAGTTAGATTTACCTTGATATTAAATTCCACTAAATCCTAAAATGCAGTAGAGAAAGAAATATATTAATCTTAGTCAGTGCTGTTCCTAGTTGTTCTGTCACTTGGTAAGTTAGAAAACAATTTCTCTAGTGCATATTTACTCCAAATTAATTGAGCAATTCTGCAAAAAAAAAAAAAATTCCTTTTTATTTATTAATGGCATTATTTATTTATTCCTATTTGTAATCCATACAGCAACAGTTCTTGTGGATTGCAATCCCCTTTTCACTCCTGACAAATATCTGCTTTGAAAGATGTATGGATGGGATTATTTCTTTTCTGTTTTCTAATGCTTTTCTTCTCACTTTATGAATGCTCAAAAATGAGACAAGTTATTTCTCATCATTTTCCATTTTCCCAACTTTCTGAATACTGGAGAGAGTTTCTTCTGAGACGTGATTTAAAAAGTATTTGAGGACCTGCATTTAAAAATACATATTCTCAGAAGTTGCCGGTGATTTTCGGAGACTTGGCAGTTTGTTCTTCCAGTTGAGACAACTGTTTGATTTTAACATATTCAGAGCATTAACAAAGCCTGTTGAAGCACAAACAAAGCTTTCAGTGTCCTTTAGGACCTTTAGGCTTATTCTCTTCATTAACTCCAAACCGAGGTATTTTGGAAAAAATCTTACTTTTGAAAATTCTTGCTTTCAATGAATTCCACGGTCCTGTGCAGAAAGTCAGTGGGAAGATCGGGTTAAACCCAGGCTTCAAGTTTTCTACTTAAGCAGTAGAAATTGTTATTATTATTGTTACTACTCGTTACTACTATTTTCTAGTTAAGCACTAGAAATAGTTGGGAATATTCTGTCCAGATAATGGAAAGCCATCTAAAATGTTTGGGGTTTTTTTTTTTTTTAAGGTGGAGAATGAATTGCTTAGACAATATATACATGTATTTGTCTTTATTTACTTTGTGAAAAGGATGTATTATAAAAAGAAAGTTTGCAAGACAGCAAAAAAAGATATCAAATTCCAGAAAAGAAGGAAAAGAGTATAGAGCAATCAAAAGCAGACTGCAGATCCACTGACACTATCTTGTTCACAGTAACACACTAAGTAATTTCGTAAGAGAGAGCTTTCAGCTTGTTAATTTAAAATGTTCTAATAAAACATTAAACTCGTAACATTACAGTACCCTGTAAGGGCTTTCGTACACTTTCCAATATAGCTTCTGACTGTAAGTATTAGCTGATGCAGCAGGATAAATAAAGAAATGTCTAGATTTCTATGGTTCCCAAAGGTCATTTTTATGAAAAGATCAGGAAATATATTTCATTGAAATTAAAAATAAAACCATATCAAGTTTAATAACATTGTTACTATAAAGACATGAAATTCAGTGAGATGGTGTACTGTTTAATATTTGACTGTCAATTTCCATAGTGAAGCTGAGATGCGTGGAAGCATTTAGACTTTTTAAACTGAATTTGCTTTCAGTTGCTGTTGCTGTTTCATTACCCATTTCCCTTTTTTCCCCCTTGCTATAACACTGCTTGTTTCTTAGTTGAACCTGATGTTTTCCGTAGAGTACAATAGGAATTCACAGAGGGCCGCACCTCTATTCCCAGGAAGACTTAGTGTGAGTAGGCATCCCCAGGTGGGCAAAAGCTTTCTACTCCCATTCATTTTCTCCATGAAGAGAGGACCCCAGCAGTGTTTTAGGGCATGGCAAGGAGGGCACTGCCAGGACACGGCTGCCCTCTGGGTTTTCTCAGTGAGGGCGTCATCTGAGAGAGAGAATTTAATATCAGAAGCTGTATCAATCCTCAGCCATTCCGGGCAAGCGAGAGAGTCCAGCTGGCACAATGCCACCACTCCCAGGTCTCCATTCACATAAACAATTGTAAAAATGACCAAAGCCAACAACGGCGAAGTCAGAGCGGTGTCTGGCTACGTACAGCCTTTTGTTGGGCATGGTGCTGAGTGCTAGGATCAGAGCATTGAAAAATTTATAACTTGGCACAGCTCTGCAAAATTTGGTTTTTTTCAGATAAATAAACAAAACACTGTCTCCATCCCTGGGACAGACATGAGTCAATACACACAAATAACATGTAATATTTTGAGATCAAATGCTTTTTTTAAAAATGAAAGCTTGATTTAGCATATTTCCCCATGATGGATTTTACCAAGTTAGTTTAAGAGTTGTTTGGATTCATCAGAGTAGAAAACAGCTGTAAATGTTCTTGAAACATTTATTTGATGTTCCTGATAAAGCAAAAGTCTGGGTGTCCTAGCTGCAAGAATTACTCTAAATGTTTCAGCAACTATAAAATCCTGCATAGCAAAGTAATTGGTGCATTTATGACAGTCTTTGGAGGCCTGTCTGTAAATGACTGTATGAATTATACTCATATGCCGACCTCTCTTCTGGAGAGCTTCTTCCCACCCTCCCACTTAGCTACGTTTTGGCAGTAATCACAAGATTATACCTGTGAAAGAGCAAAAAAGGGAAACAACCGTTACCAATACCCATTTATATGTCCTTGTTTGTTTATTTATGGTGCCATCTAGAAGGCAGGTGACAAGTGTCAGCAGAAGCTTTGCATTGTACCTACCTAAGGCCATCTGCCCCGTGGGTTTCAGCACAGCACATGGGGCTGGGGCATCCCTTCTACTGCTCAGCCCTGGCATCCCTCCTTTCTCCTCGCCCCTCCTCAACATTCCTTCAGGACTCACTTCACATGGGCCAGGCAGCCCTCCATACCTTGAAAGGATACGGAGATGCTGTTGTTAATTATTATAATGCTGAACTTTTAGGAAGGGTTACTCAGCTAAAGGACTAAAGGAGTCTCTGCAAAGGAGGTTTCAGAGATGAGAAAACAGAGGCAGAAAAGTTACTGTCTCAGGATAACTCCACAGAGCCTTGGTCACAGGTGGCATAGAGCTACATATTCTGGTGGTTTTGCCTCAGGATTTCTCCATCAGCTTTGGTCACCAATAGATGATGCAAAGATTGAGGATTTAGGCTTGCTTGTTTTATTGTCTTTGTTCATCTTTTGGCCAGACTGGTTGGCATGAGCGGATACCGGATGGGCACAGTTTGGTCAGTTATACCTGTTCTGGTACATAGTCTGAAAAAAAAAAGAGAATTAGGTGAGTCTTGTTAGCAAATGTAGATACCGTGGATTTTATAAGTACCGCAAATGTGCTACTGCCATCTTGGATGCTGGTCATGGAGCTAGTAACATGGTGTGCTGCAATATGTGGGTAGAAAGCTCTGAATATACAAGTCCAAGACCTGCCATTCTTCATGAACAAGTTTAACTTCTTGTCATTTGTGCCTGAGGTTAGTATTTGAGCTGCACAGATCATTCATTATGAAATCTGGAACTGTAAGGTATTTAGCTGGACTTAGGTTTGTTCACAAAGGTGAAACTAAAGAGGTCTGACACAAAAAAACAGAGGAGGAAGGACTGTGATTCTCCTTGCAGCTGGTTTTGTACTGAGATTAGGTAAATTTGGATGTTTGCTAATTCCTTTCTCTTAAAGACTTCATAGAAGGCAGAAGGTACGATGCATCTACATGAGCTGGATCAGACTCTAGGCTGATATGGACTTTAAGAGATGCTAAAACTGCCACTGGTCCCAAATCCCTAGCTGTGGGCCACAGTGAGACCAATGTATTTCTACATATCTGACTCAAGACACCTGTACACTTGAAATCTTCTCTCCGTCGAAACAAATGACAAAGCTTGTGGTTGTTTGAATGGAGTTGGAATTTCAGACATAGAACTGACTCAAGAATGACATCCTTTTAATAATTCACCTAGCCAACATACAAACTTCTCTAACAGGGATGGAAATAAGAGTTTACTTCTTTATTGTAGTTTTTCTTTGCTTTTTTTGGACATAAGTCAACATTATTCAAATGCAATGTTTGTAAAGCACTGTGAAATTATGAATAAAGGACTCCAGTATTATTTCATGGAAACTCTATTAACATAAAAAGTCTATTAAGATAAAATACCAATAATTATTCTTTCTACAGTTTGTTTGGCGTTTTTTGAAGCATCCTGTAAACTTTAATAGCAAATTACAAGCCTGGTACAGAAGTGTATGGGAAGAGTTAAGAAATCTGTATAACGAATGGCATTCTTCTTTCAACACTGAAATCCTGTCCTCATTATGTTTTGCCACTACTTTCAGCAAAGTCAGAAGTTCACTCTGTCATGTGTTCGAGGCAACAATCTATCACCCTGTTAAATTCTGCTCTTTCTTTTCCATAGATGTATCTTATCCTATTAGTCAGGTATGTGTCCACAATACAAAATTAACAAAATTAAGGCCAAAATTAACAGATGTGGGGGAAGGCAGATGTCCAGGGGAAAGGGGAAGGCATAATTGTTTGGTGAGGTCAGATGGAAGGGACTAGGGCAAAGGGAACATGACTTAATGAAATTTTGGGGATTGTTGTAGATTCAGCAGTTCAAGACGAACAGGGATTAGGGGATCACAGAATTAATTATTTGGTCTTCAGAGAGAAAAATAGAGCTACTAAGTAGTTATACAAATGCACTATTTATTTGTCACAATAAAGTATCAAGCTTTATTATTGCAGAACAAGGAGGGACTACACAGCAATGTAATGGTTTCCTTAGCCTTGGTCTCTTTCTGGGTGTAGTATTCTCTGTTATAACGTCCTGAAAGCTACTGTGTCATGAGAAAGGGGCAGCCCTGGAACACAAAAAGACAAAGAGTGGGCAAAGGACTAATAATAGGGTGTCCTGATTATCCCTCCTTTCCTGTAGATCATCAGACTGTGGTGTGCTGAGCCAGAAGGTGAAAAAAAGGCCAAATCTCACATTAGCAATGAGTCTTTCTAACTGTTAAAGGTACAAGTCATCCTGGGTGAGGTCAGGTGACTCAAAAGGACAACATTGCTTGTGTCAGCAGAAGCTTAGCTACCGTCACAGCCACGCAGGTGTGGGCACCACTTCTCTTAGTGTAACCACCCGGAGACTAGACAGGTTGCTGCACGTAGGGAAAGCGTTCAAGAAATCTGGGAAGGTGGATGCAGGTTGGGGCGTCAGCATGAACACCATGACCCTTTCCAGCCCAAGGTTACAAGTGAAGGGGAAGCTGCACTCTGAACTTGGCAGGGCCAGGCATGTTCTGGAAAAGCCGGGGCAGCATCAGGTCTTTTTTTTTTTTCCTAGTTCAAAGGCCTAACCAAGTCATTCTGGGCACCATGAGCATGAGCCGGGAGAGCCCAACAAGTTGCTGCCGGCGCTCTGCTGCTCTGAACTGCGGCTCCTTTTTGCTTACAGGCGCTCTGTTGTTTCATGTTTTTATGACACTGGGGTACCCAGTCCTTGGCAGGTGCTCCTGAGAACTATTATAACACAAATAAAAATGTTCCAGCTTTCAAAACATCCGTGAGAACTCTCAGGGAAAACATGCTGAAGTTTTGGTTTTCAGTGGGCTCTCACGCAAGGTCTGAAAATTCAAAATGCTGAGAGAAAGTTAGGTCTTGGGTCCCTGAAAACAAGTAATTTTAGAATGCCTCTAGCGATTAAACCACTGGCAGATATTGTCTCACAGCAACGGATGTGCCGGGTACCATGCCACAGGCTGACTTATGGAGCTGCTCCACCATGGGCAGAAGCTCAGTGTTGCTGCAATGGTTCTTAGGGCAAAACAATTCCCTCAAAAAAAGAGAAGATGATTCAGAATTGTGTCACGGAAAATGTGCCTGGTGTTTTCTGGGTCTACTCTAGTAAGGAAACAAATCTACAAGAAAATGAGCATAAAGTGATGGATGGTAAGACACTGCTGAATGGTGGCTCCCACAGATGGCACATGAGCTAATGCGGACCCTCAATGCTGAATGAACTGCGAAGCTCTATAGTGGCACTCGCTTGCCATGATTCGTTTTCATAATGAAATGGAGCTGTTTATCCCAAGAGGAAATTACAGCATGGTGACAGCCTAACTGCCCTTCGTTGCATACTGCTCTACAGTAAATGCTATGGTCAAAACTCCTGCCAAATCTGAGTTGCCAGGTAAAATTTTTAAATTGGCCTGTTTCCGAGTGCTTAAATCACAAGGCGATATCAATACCATTTAGCCATATGCAATGCTGATTTTGAAAAATCATAAATTGTTCTGGATTTGTTACACAGGCAAGACTTAAAGGCAGGCAACACTGCCAATGTCTTGTATATTGGCCCGATACCTGATTTACCTGTGTCACTATTCAGCCAGGACCCAAAGATAATTTAGCAGGAAAAACTGAGGGCTTGGAGAGGTTGTTAGCAACACATTAAAATGCATGGACGCTATTGTTACTTACCATGCTACATACTCAAGGAGTATGTAGTGTGTGGGGTACAGCCTTCTTTGCCACATGGAAGAGGAGCTGTCTAACTTCAGCATCCAGGATGGGAAAAGGAGTCCCACTCTTTGATCACTTGAGCTATTTACCCTTTTGAGTGTTGGCAAGTGTTGATGGCATTTGCTGGCAAGGCTTTCTTCTGCTTGTTAGAGAGACTGTTTTTGTAGTACACAGGTGGATGATCCCAGAGCAAATTCTGGAGCTAAAATCAAAGCCAGTCTCGCCGATCTGTGAGGTGGGACTTCAGCTGCTGGTGTCATATGAAGGGAAAAATAACAGAAGTTTTGTTTATCAAAGGGTCATTACAAAGTGTGTCAGGTCATGGTACTGCAAAAACAGAGTGCTCCTCTTTTCATCTCACTTTAGTCCTTCCTTCTTTAATGGGCAGTGAGTTACAGTCAATTAAAGGTGACTGGTAGGAACTGTGGGGAATACATTCATAAGCAAATATGAAAAATAACCATATACCTTGTGATCAGGGTATACAAATTATATCATAAACAGAAAGCAGTTATGGCTGATTGGAGCAATTAAATGTTTTCTTTAAGAAAAGAAAAAACCCTCCAGTGAGAATATTTTAGAAAATGACTTTTTAATCATCTGTAGAACTGCTAAAATTACTGTCTCGTAATAGTTTTAAAGTGTTCCTTAGTTAGAATTAGCTGTAATCCCTTTGCAGAGCAGCCGAATACTTCTCCAGGAACCTGTTTACAGGAAACTTTATTTTTAATCACAAGATCACATCCATATGCTTTTACGTAGTCCAAAGACAACCACAGCAGCTTTGAGCATATTTCCCCACTCTGCAAACAGCCACGAGTTTGGGAATCATTGCATGGGAAAGAACAAGTTCTAGAACCAGTCAGGAGGACACGGCACACAGTAGGATTCACCGCTCAGTAAGAAATGTTAATCCTGGTTGAAAAATCAGGTGTTTCCAGTGCTGTCTGAGGCATACTAACCAGCATCCTGCTGCACTAACAAACCAGCTAATGCCGTTCAGTCTTGCCTGTTGCCTCCTCTACTGTCGTCCCTGCAGAAACCGCTAGTTCTGCATGGGTAAGGACCGAGTTTGGGAGGGGAAGGACTGGGGCCACACTGCTGTGGAAGACCAGTCTCTGCCCAGCAACGTGATGAGAAGGACGTGTGCCCTGTGGGCAAATGGCAGGGGACAGCTTGGAGCCAAACGGAGCAGCTCCTGAGCATTGCACACCCCGGCGCTCCGCTTCTGCCTGCCCTGGCATGGGAACGCTGCCTGCCCGCTCGGTGCCAGCTAGCGGTGCCAGCCTGCACCCGCTGCAGCGCGGAAAAGCGCAGCGGATGGGGGCAAGGGGGGCAGAATCGGACTCTTAGAAATGGTAGACCTAAAAATGGTCCTATGTGAACAGGGAGAACACGTGCTCGGTAGCTATGCTCTACCAGTTTTCCAATTCAACACCAGGAATGCTGCTCAGGGTGCTGTGGGAATTCCAACCTTGCCAAAAGGAGACTTGGGAGGCTGAGAAAAACAAAGGAAAGGGTAAAAATGCTGAATAAAGTCTGCTTTTGGTCAAAGAAACCGAGACTAGTTTTCACATAATTGAGATTTTTTTTTTTAATCTCAGTGGAAAATTCACAATATTCTTCCTTTTTCTGCCAACTTTAACCATACCTTCCCTTTGTGTTTGCAAAACAAAGATAATTATTTTTTACTCACCTGCATAAAATGCTTGAAGAACTCCAGATGACTGAAGATATAAAAATGGAAAGGAAATGTGTGTATATGCATGTTTATATACAATTGTTATTATTGTTACAGTTTGCAAAGGAAACAAAGATTATTTCTAGCAAAGCTTTGGGGTTTTTTTTATAACTTTGGAAGCTGTTTAATAACTAGTGATCAGATGAAACCCAACTGCTTTTGAAATCAATGAGAACTGGATTATGTGCTGGAGAGGAGGAAGCTTTAGCAGAAAATGTTTATATTACTGGGTATTTGTTATCTTAGATAATCACCATTTCTGCCTATATCTTCCAAGAAACTCATTCTGTTGCTCTGAAAAATATGTAAGGATTTGAAGATATTTCAGAGGGCCAAACACCCTGAAAAACTAAACCCATGACCAAAATACTTGCAAACAGTGTCTCAAATCAGTAAAAACAGGCTGAAGAAGTCAACAGGAGAAGCCATTTGATTATCTGACCACAGTGATTGCAACACATTTATTCTGTTTTCTTCTCCCAGTTTTAGTCATCTTTAGATTTAGGATTTCAAATTACTTCTTTCTTCATGTATATGATAGAAATCAGCCAATGTCAATAGAACGTCTTCTAAACATAGCTTAACTCTCTGCCTGTCAGCTTCTTCCACTATAAAAGATAACAGCGACTAAAGCAATTCCCTCCATGGACTAAATTCTGACTACTGGCCCTTTCCAGGAAAGCTGGAAGAGTGTGTGCAATTTCATGTAGATATCGTAAAACGGACATACCATTAAATTGAACATTGGTATATTTATATAGACATCTAGCTTGGCTCTGAGCTCATTCCTGAAGTGCACCTCACCCCTGCACCTAAATTATTCTCCGATTGAGTCATTCTGTGATAGCTCTACTGTGCCTATCAATGCTACATCGGGGATGTCAAGAGCTGAGCTGGTCCTTACCACTCCATAGCTTCATGAACTGCCTCTACTTCACTACAGGTGTATCTACAACAAGGAGAAAGGCAGATATTACCTTACAACACCATCTCTATTTTTAACTAACCTACCTACCTTCTGAATCAAATGGAATCACTCAGCATTTCTCAGTAGCACTTCTCAAGTGGCAGCTGAAGTATCGGACTTTCCCTCCACATAGCATAAACTCATCTGCCCTGTGTGGGAACTAGGCTCGTGGTTCAGGCCCTCGCCTCTTAGGTCTTGGTGATGTAAATGACATTATGATGTAAGGCACATTAGCCCACCAGTTTGAGTTCAAGGCCTTGCTGAACTGTATGGATGTAGGCACTAACAGCGTGGGAAAGATTTGCATTCAGAAGACTGCAGTAACCCCCTCAGAAGGAAAGCATTGGGCTAATACAGAGGAATAAGAGCCTGGAAGAGTGCCTGTGTTCACAAGAAAAAAATATAGTTTCCACTACAGCTTGTCAATGAATATTGAAAAAAGATGAGTGATGATTAAGAGTTTAAAATAATCTGCTTTCCACCCTTTCACCTGCCTCCAGTCAAACCATAAAGCCAACCATGCCCCTGGCTTACATTATAATGGAATTATTGTTCATGGAGGTTTGGCCAGTCAGCAGTCAACAGCGAAGAAATGACAAACGTGTGCACAAGGGAGAGCCTTTGGAAAGAAAAGAGAAAGGAAAGAAGAAAATTTATTATTGCCAGTCTACTGATGAATACAGGCATTAGAATAGCAGATGTAGAGTGTATAAGGGGCTGGAGAGTGAAAAGCTAAGTGTTGCCTTAGAGCACCAGGAAATGGAGCCAGGCTTGTGAAAGCCATCAAGCTGCCTGCGCTCTGCATTCCTTAATGTGCAATGAAATGCTTTGATAACTGAAACCAAAACCCTAAAATGGCAAGCGCTTCCTGCGAGGACCCTTGAAATAAACTTTGCCGCTAATGCGGGGTAGTTGTCAGTGTAAGGGAGAAAGACGGGGGAACGGGAACTCTGCGGGCTGGAATAGGGAAGTTTTCTCTGGCGCGTGGGACTTGTTGCTTGGGATACACCAAACAGCAAGAAAAGGACTAGGAAGGATGCAGTCTTAGCTCCAAGGTAATGGATAATCCAGAAACAGCTGTTTGTCCTCCTCAACCTTTTTTAAACTGCCACAGGAGACCTCTTTCCACTCAGAGCTCAGTTATTCTTCAGCATCCACTTCTCAACACACCACTTTGGCTTTCACAAGTAATCTGTTGGACAGGCTAGGAAACCTGCGCTGAATTCCCTTGTCTCCAACGTTTGGCTTCAGTTAGGAGAGATTTGCCCCAAGACTAAATATGTGTAATATTAAGCATAACCTTTTCTTAGCTTTATTGTACTTGCTCCTAAATCTAAATTATGTATACCTTGTGTGTGTTTATGTGTATGTGTGTGAGGGAAAGAAACTCAAACAAGTATGGAAAATGTGGACTCCATTCGCCCTGCATATGCTGTAATATGAACAGACTTACAGAGGTGTGTGGGCATATATAGACTTAACCACATCTACTGTAAAGAGGAAAAAAATGCTGAGAAGCATTTTGTCATGTTTTCCATTTGAAATGTGTGAACTGTGGAAACTCAAAGCAATAACGTTAATGTTTCTTCTGGTAGGTTTTTTCCTGTGCTATTTATTTTTCCTGTGCTATTTATTTGCTATCATGTTTTTTGGGAACTCGACAAGTTTGTGAGGTGTTCTTTTTTCCCCCCTTTCCCCATATCTAGAAAATATGCACACATTTGAATTATGACTTTCCTACAGGAACTAACAGCTGTATGTGCAAATCATGCATATAAATCAATTACAGAGGCCTATGTACTATAAATGCACCCATTAATTAAGCAATGTCAGATGCTATGAACCATGAAGTTCATTACATCTTTAGCATTCAAACCAAGGATTATTTGAAGAAGCGATACTACGTTTACCTAATAGTTAATGAAATTAAGCGGAGTTGTTGCCAACATTCTTATTTTATGCCTAATTCAGTGTTTAAATGTTTATGAATAAAACACTAACTGCTGAAAGCAGAAATGTTGAAATGTAATTACTGGTAAGTTATAACGCACTTGAGGACTCATTATACCAGACTTGGGAGTTTTAAGATCACCAGTGTAACACACTCTCCAAAAACACAGAATTTTTATGGGCTAAAAGCTGGAAAGACATAAATGCTGTTGAATTTGTCCTGGCTGAATGGAAATTTTGATGATCATGGTAGCGTGATTTAGGGGTATAACATTTTCCAGTCATTACGTGGTTGCATTTCAGCATTGTGACATGATTTGCATATGTGAATATCCCTGCAAATTAACTTCTGATGAGAGCTACATCTGCCTGGATTAAGAAGCCCCTATCTTAGAACCTATCCAGCTGCTACCCTGAAGGACCTATTTGAAAAAAAGGCAGTCTGCAATGTCATCACATATAGTTTTTCCATATGTATGTCCTGATTTGATTTAAATGTAAATATTGCATGGAAGTATTGGTTACTTTGTTAGGGTTTATTCTGCCAACTAAGAGGCACTCAGTGATGTCAATGTTAGGATTATCTCTGCTGTCTAGCACTCTACTTTCCTGTTTCACTAACCTATCTACAGACAGCTAAGTATCAAGAGCTAGAATATGATCCATCACTGCTGTTCAAAGCCGTTCTTAGCTACATGAATAAATAAAATCAAATTTGAAAGAAAACAACGCAAAGGAAAGAAACAAAACCATAAAACTCTCCAGAAATAGCAGAATGGAACAGCAAAAAGTCCTTTAGTCAAACAAGACCTCCTGCTGCTGGCCCAACATTTCCCAGGATCAGGTTTTCTGCTGGAGAATACGTATCCACAGAAAGAGGGTGCAGCCTCTGCCACAGAAAACTTGTGTGTGGGCTCTGAAGGTAACAGATAGACATAAGAGGTAAGGTCAGACAGGCAGACAGATGGAGGAGTACAGAGAGATAATGAAGTAACATTTTTTTTTCAGAATAACAGTAAATTCACGTCAGACTTCTGCTGAGCACTTTGCAGAACCCAATAGGGTTTTTTTGCAGCACAGTAAAAGAGGAACCTGAAGGAGGAATTTAAAGGAGAGTCATGAGGCAAGTTGTGAAGGAACTGTGAGAAAAGCAGCAGTGCTTTTGAGCATTGCAAAAAAAAAAAAAAAAAAAAAAAAAAAAACAGGATTGTGGTGTGTGGAAGCCAACACAACCGCTTGATGCCGAAGACTGAGGGAGGCATGGCAGAGGTGCTTGGAGAGTAGTAACGCAGTCAAAGCAACGGACAAATAGACCTCTCTTTGGGGTGGCCTTCCAGCAGTTTGCCAAGGCGGTCAGATCGCTTTGGACGGGCTCTGAGAAACTGGCACATTCTCAAAGAGATGAGGGGTTGTAAAGGCAGGGATGCGACCGCGCTGCGGGGCTCGGGAGGGAGGGACATGCTGCCCCGGAGGCCAGGCTCCGGCGGCGGGAGGCAGCGGAGGGAGAAGATGCGCCAGGAAGAAGAAGAGGCTGTGTGAGCCGCATGGTCTTCAGAGCGGGTCTGAGACACTTCAGAGGTGGCGGAGAGGGAGAGGGGCTGGTGTTTTAGAGTGGGAGGAAACGGGTCTACAGAGGCAGGGAAGTGAAAGGGGTCAGTAACAGAGCAAAAGGACCAGAGTTAGTGCTTGTGCTGACAGTACTCAGAAACAAGCGCAGAGAGGATCAAGGACAGGAGCCTGTATAAAGGTAGAGAAATACTGAGAGAGTGACAAGAAAGTTAAGACAAGAACCAGAGAAAGGAAGAAGTACTGACCTGAGAGGAAATAATATTTAGCATGGGATTTCTGTGCTTTTTAGGAATGGAAGAAACCAGATATTTTTAATTTGTTGGAAGCCTTTTGATTTTTACTGATATCAAGCTTTTAAGATCTATAGCAGTTCTTGCACTGAGTGTATGATCTTATCCTTTCTTCCCTCCCAGAAATTCAGTAACGCTGCTGGTGCTTGAATGCATTGCAGCTGCTTGAACGCACTGCGTTTGCCAAAAGCCATTGCAATTCAATTGAAATCTTAAAATTCTGACAATATTGATACATTTATGATGAATTTCACTTTGCACGAGTTGAAAGCTTGACACACAGAAGTCAATGGCCAAACCTGAAGGAGCAATTGGAAACCGTTTCAACAACTTGTACGTACAGTCTTAACTGAGGCTTAAATATGTAGAAACCAAAACCACACAGGAATATCCATACCACAACTTTAAGTGCTTTTCATCCCCGTGTCATAAACTAAAATGTTAATGGAAATACAGTTCAAAAATCGCTACAAACAGAGAAGTGTCCTCCCATCAATTCAATAAGAGGCGGTAAATACCAGTTGTGCTAAGCAGTACAAAGTCTAGAAGCTAGAATAACTTCACAAAAAAAAAGTTAACAAAATATCTGTAGGCAAAACCATAAATAAGCCACGCTCCTGGAGCTAAACATGTGCAAGTAAACGATCCCACCCATTCTTAGACTGAGCAGTGACTTACTGTGAGATCAGTCCTCCTGCGAATGTAGCACTGAGCGGGGAAAGGATGGCAGAGTCGACACCACGATGTATTTATATGTGCCAAGCAGGACACCTCAGCAGGGACGCAGCGCTGTGCTCTGCTGCTTCCAGACTGGAGCTGGATTGCTCCTGCAGGTTGGTGTGGAGGCAAGAGAGCTTGCTGTGTCTGCAGCCCCTGTACAAATCTAAGTCTCCCGCTCGAAGTCTCAGAATCTGCGGCTGGTCATTGCCTGATACAACAAAGTCCTTGATGGGTTACATCCAATGATGCTAAGTGCTGCTGAATGCAGTCACATGTGAAAAGGTTAACAAGCGAAAGACATGTATTCAATCTCACCAGCATTCACGAACAGCGACGAGATTCATTCCAGTGCTGGTAATTCTTAAATCAAGACCTCTCGTCTCAAATAGGAATGCAAACTTAGGGAAGGCAGGAGGGATTCTCTCTCTAAAGCACAGCTGATCTCACAAGTTAAGGAGGGGTAGAGAGCAGCCTGGGGAAGACCTTGCAATCTTCATCCAGTACAGGCTTCGCTTCCTCATGAAGCGGCTGTTTTCAGATCCCGCAAGTTAGAAACACAGTCAGCAGTGCTAAGTGAACTCACTGCCTGAATGTAAGTTCCTTCTTATCATAAAGTGTTGTTTCTGTTACGCTTTGCGATGAGTAGGGCTATCACATCTCTCCACGGAAGTTTCATTTACTGATTCTGTGCAATAAGAAATGCAAGAAATTTTTTCCAGTAAATAGAGTTCACAGTGGCCATATTCACATATCTATCCTGCTGTAATTCCCAAATGGCTTTGGAAGGTCTGAAGAAGCAAAGGAGTAAATAAACTCATTCTCTGTCAGATTTACAGTTGCTTCTTCAAGAAGGACTGCCTGGATTGCTGTCCGTCTCTGTCGTTCCCAGGTGGGTTCACACAGAACTCCTTAAATGATGTCAAGAGCAAAGGGAGCTAGAGCAGTGACATATATTGGCTCTCAAGTTATTGGGAGATATCTTGATTTTATTTTTTCTGGCACCAATAGTCACTCTCTGTCTTATACTTAGCATGGAAAAACACAACATAATATACCCTCACAAGGGAAGGGTAAAAAGGAATCGTGTTATCTTAGAGCATCAGGTGCTCATTATAGCCAGCAATTAGTAAATCTCAGATGTTAGGACACTTATTCAAGCCTTCTGATTCTACAATATTAGATAGGAAATCCCGTGAAAATTGGATGTGAATCAACTGAGGTCAAATACAAAAAAGAAAAAAAAAAAAAATCTTTTCCCCTACACCTTGGCACTTCCAGGCTTGGAAAGAACAAAGTACTGACTCACATATACATATTTACTTTTCGAAAGGTTAATTCAGAGGATTTAATTGTAGGTATTCCTAAGGTTTTGTTTGCAGACTTTAACCAAACAAACTGGCAAGAAGTCGTTCACCATAGACTTTGAGCTAAGAATAATGAAAACAACAAGACCTAACTTTTCCACAGGGCTGGACAGCTTTAGTTCACTCCTGGTTATGGCTGTAGGGAAGTGTTTTCTAACACGTGCTGCATTTTCAAAAGGTGCCAATGAGTCTGGTTACCTCAGATTCTCAGCACCTTTTGGCACTCTAAACAGAGCACCCCGAGGGCCAGACTCAGAAACCACTTGCCATGTTTGCAAATATGGACCAATATTTTGCATACTGTATATTTTAGATCGGCTTTGAACACAGCAAATATTATCCCTGTAACATAAGGATTCAGTTACACTTTCATCATTCAAATATTTATGGAACAGTTAATTTTAGGGAGTTGCTTCAGAAGGGAGACAAATCCATTGCAGCACAAATACCTCTTTTGGTATTTGTTTGATTTTGTTATTTGGTATTGGTTTTCCGTTAATAAAATCTAGCACAAAAGCACAAAGGGCCCAACTGAAGCTAATTGAAATATTCCTTTTGTCTTCTATGGACACCGAGTCAGGCTCTAGATGCTTTTACTGTTGGATGATTACCCAGTGGGCAATGCAAAATGCTGGTATTTTTGTCTCATACCTCAGAAATAGGACACACAGTCCTCCCTCCACTTAGTGTCGTGGTCCAGAGTGCTCTAGGACAGAGAGAACAAATGATCATCCCATCTTTAGGGTGCGTAGATTAGTAGGACAAGACAGAAAAGCCTGCACTGGCAACACTTCAGCTGTACTTGCATGGTGGATAGAGAGAACCCTTTCATTTCTGGATATGCTCATGAGAGGCCAGAAAGAACAATGAGATCATCAACATTATAACGTAAATCCTCCAATACGTGTTCTAGATATGCCCGAATGGCTATGTGGATTTACTTTGAAACTAGATACTCTGATTTTTTCATAATTCTGTTTAAGTTCAGAATAAATTTCTTTTTTATTGTTTTTAAACAATTGAAGAACATTTTCATTTATCTCTTCACTGCCCTGACTTCCTCTGAGACCATGATTGAATAAATGAAAATTTATCTCTTATTCCTCCACTTCCTGCTCAGTAAACTCAAGAAGTTTAGATAACAGAGGCAGTATCCCCTTTTTTTTTTATCCAGGAACTCAGGCACCCAGAGAATCATTAGCTTCTGTCTTTTTTTTTTTTTTTTTTTTTTTTATGGGAGCTATTAGCACAAGTGGCTTTTCTTAGAGAATTACACCAGGAGCCCTATCTTGTTTGTTTTAATTGCCTAAGAAGTTTAATTCTGCCCTAGTTGCCTGAGTAATTACTGATTATTTGTCTGAGTGAGGTGAAGGGGATCACATCCTACAATATTGTCACAACCCTTTTGTTTGGTCACTGTGTAATTACTCCATAGTTTGAAATAATTGTTTCTATATATGTTTTCTATACTTTGCATTCTGCAAACTTCAGCCCGGTAAAAGCCAGCTCTGCGTCAGGTTGCTGGTCATGGAAGTCAAAAGGAAGAATGCTGCTTGTTCTGATGAGGCTGCTTTGCTCTGGTACTATGCTGTTGTGGCTGTGGTTACCAGATTTCTAGGTTTGTCTCTGAACACTCCCAGTTAAAGAGACATTTTGGGAGAAAGAGGATAAAGAAAAGACCTGAGAGACAAGTTAATAGTAGACCTGGAAGAAGGTCAAAGAGTATTTTCCCTGTGAAATTTTCCATCATTAGTGAAAATAGGGTTAATAGGGGCAAAATGAAATTTTTGAGTTTCCTGGAGATTTGTGAAGGGTCATCATGTGGTTTTATTTATTCAAGGAGTCCTTAAGGCCTACTGCCAAACTACTCATGCCTCTCTGGGTCTCATCTCTCTTGGTCTTATTCCTCTACTACTTAACGTTCCTTGTCATGTAGTCTGGATTGTGTAGCATCTTTTCTGCCAGATCCAGTGTCTGGGCAGAAAGCTGATGTGGTACTGATGAAGGAAGGATTTGACTCATCTTTCTGTGCAGCATTGGGGTACTCAGAGGCTTTTTTTGGTGGAAAATGGAATTCTGTTCAATGGCATTCTGGGGTAGCAGATAAAATGTAATTTGTTCCTGGGGTACCTACGGTATGGAATAAAATAAAATCTAAACAGTTTTTGAGCATTTCAACAAAAAGAAGTATAATATCTTAACAGAAACACTTCTTGCGCTGTCATGAGCAGCTTCATTAGTTTTTCTTTGATAATTAGCTGTAACTGTGTAAAAATTATTAGCTACATTGAAACAAAGGGACTTTTGAAAAAAAACCAGCACAAATTCTTATTGTTAGTAAATTAATTTGGAAAAGCCTTGATTAAGCAATATACACCTAATTTCACATAAAAATGCTGATTTGTTTTCCCTGAAGATTAACTGTGAATTCCATTAATATGAAGAAAGTTCTGTCTGAATGTCAATTAGGGCTTTGAGAAAGTATGCTTATACGCTGTGTTGGGGAAAGTCTGAGTCACATACACAGAGGACCAGAAAAGTGTGGAGTTAATGGCTTCAGATTGTCTTTGTCTAGGTATGATCTGTGTAAAGGCTGAGCAGTGTCTGTTATCCCTGTTTAGTTCTGGACTTTTCTTTGGTCTTGGCATGTCGCTTTGTGCTCAGCCACTGAAGCACAGAACGAGCAGAAGTAGAAGGTCTGTTGCCTAGGTCAGCTGCACTGATAGCTAGAGTTTTCTGAGGTCTTTCCCATTTTGTGGTTACTTGTACCCCAGATGCTACAGAATTAGGATTCTCCCTTTGTGGGACCAGCACCTGTTCCTTCAATGCCTTGATGAGCTACCGAGCACGGCAGCGTGTGAGGATGAGGTTCAGCTGGCTCCACCAGTGGGGAGGCACATGCCTGGCTGCCTAGCAAGTTCCCGCTGGATGAGCGAGGCATTGCAGCACTGTCACTTCTGGATCCACCACTGCCAACCACGGAACCGCCGCCTTCGCCCCCGCTGGACGGCGGCTGGGCAGCCTGCGGCACACCGCTGCTCCCCAGGCTCCCCGGACACCTTCCGTGTGGCACCATGTGAGAGACTGAATCGTAAAACATTTGTCTCAAAGATTGTTTATCCGAGATAAGGGTGGCTACATGGCCACAGAGACCTCCGGTTGATGAAAAACATCCTACCAAGATAATGGCTACAAGGATGAATAACCCCCTGCCAAGATAACGGCTGCAAGACATGCGATAGTCATGTGAGGAGCGGGGCTGGAGCCACCCACCGTGAAGCGTATGTGCATATGCAGGAATGGGAAGATGTGCTAAATGAAGTGTATGTGCATATGCCGGAATGCGAAGATGTGCTAAATTGCAGGCCTTGAATGAGAGCAAAAGGGACTGCCAAGACAAGCCCGTGTGCGTGCCGGCCGCCGCCGAGCATGATCGCCCACCACCGAAAACCTCGAGAGACTTGGACCCCGGGACGCCGCGGATCCATGGTGGTGACTATCCTTGCTACTCTATCCCGAATGCTTGCTTGATTTCTGTCTTTTTATTCCATTCTGTCCTATCGCTACTAAATCTTTACTTTTGATAATTAAAAGCTGTCTTGGGTATACAGCATTTGACCTCGTTTGTGTCTTAATCTTGGTCTTGGGATCGTATCAAAACCTCCCCTGACTGGATCAGGACACACCACCATTGCTGGCTGCCCCTCGCTCTCCTAGCACTCCAGCATTGATTTGCCTGTCGCTCTGGATGCCCTTTGCGAGGCTTCCTCACAACCAACACGTGCACGAGAAGTGCAGCTAAGCGAGGATGCTCGCGGGTTAATTGCTCAGCTGCCTGTATTACACAGTGAGGTTATTGTCTCTGGGTTTCCTACCCAGATAAAATAACATGCAAACATTGCTTCCAATGCAGTGCTTGGCTGCCTAATGAGAGAGGATCTCCAAAAGCCATACATAAGTTCATTTTTATTTTTAAAAACAATCAAATAAAAATACGGAAAGGACATGATACAAAAACATGTAAGACGGATTTACAATTAATTCTCCTTTATCTTCTTTGGAATTCAAACATACCTCTTAGAACAAATGGGCTGAGGCTTGGGACAGTAATAAGTCTTTGATTTCAATATAATTTTGAAAGAATCACACATCTCTAAAAGATTAGGGAAATATAACTTTTATTTTAATGCGAGTAGTATTTTACTGGACCCTGGCAGGGTATTAAAGAAATTATCATTTTCTCATTAGTCTAACTGCCAACTAGCTCGTCTTACTTTCCTTTTCTTCACAATGGAGGGTGTCTCAGACAAAACGCTACTTAATCAAATTAATTAAGAAGGAGTAGATTTCTAAAGAATGAGGTTCAGAAGGAATCAAGCCAGGAACTTAACATCTTCAAGACTTCAAATGCTTTCTCAAGTTCCACAGACTTCAGTGGTATTTAATTGCTTTCTTAAGTCAGGTCCTAAGAGTGTGGCTTTGGGATTAAAGCAGGGAAAATTTTTGTTAGACAAAAAGGTGCCATCAAATGGATTTATGAAAATATGGAAGTGTTGCTGAACTTTTTGTCAAAATAATTTCCTTCAAGAACATTCAGCTCTGTCAGTGCCTTCATTTTTTAATTAAACGTTTTGACAATTCAGGTTGAAACAACCGTTTGTTTCAAAATTCCTTTTTGCTATACAGTCGTGAAGTCTGAAATCAAAACCACATCTGATCTGATCTTTTTCTAATCAGTTATTCAAAATAACCGAGTTTTGTGCCAAACTGAAATAGTTATTTTTTGAACTGTCAGAACAGCTGATGAATGCAAAAATGAAGCAACTGGAATAAAACCAGTCTGTACACAGGACTCAAAATTTCTGGGCTACAAAAAGAAAATCCTTCATGGATATTTATTATAACTTAGCTTATTCAATTGTCATATGCAGTTATGTTAACTGCTGTGAATACAGAGTAGTTATACAGTTTATTTTAGCATATATATTGAAAACAATACTTATTTCTTCAGCTACAACATATTCATCTGCATCCTATTCTAGGAAGAAATATCTAGTTGTTAGTCACTTGTGATTAATAATTCATTATTATATAATGCTCACTATAAAAAATCACGCAAGCACCACCTTGTTGTATCAGGCTTTGTGCAAAACAGGGTTGCGAAATATCACAGCCTGGTCCAGGTCTGCTGTCTGCTGGACCTCAGTTTGTCGCAATGGGATCCCATTGCTGCGTCCGGCGTGATACAAAGGACTGAGGTAGAAACGAGATCTAGGCCATCCAGGAACTCTCTCCAGAGACAGACCCTTCCTTCCCTCCTTTTCCTCAACAAAAACCTCTCGTAGCAGTAGGCTCCTGACAATGATCTAACCCAAAGCTTTCAGCCCAAAGCTTTAGGAGGCACAACAGCATTTGAGCCTCATGACAGACAGCTCCAAGGTGGAGCCTTCAAGATGCCTTCTCATAGGGCACCTCACATGTGAGGCTCTGCTTTGTGCCACAGCATTGATCTCCAAAAATGGGTAACCATCCTGTTTTGGTGGCAGTACACAGTGGAAGAGATACCACAGTGCTGCTCAGTATTTATGCTGCTGCAGAGAAACTTCAGGTTGAACTCAAATCACATGGGTCTCAGATCTGACAGATCTGCCCTACCAGAATCCTGTCCATCTCCCTGGTTGTTTGAACAACCATCCCTCTTTGTCCCCTGGACATGTTTTTCAGGGAGAACATGATACTAAAGCGCAAAGACAAAAGTACAGCACACATCCTCCTGTCTCCTCAAGCGTGGAAGAACTGTGTAGACCTCTGGTGAACATCATACGGCTTAGTGCAGTTCCCCTCAGAATGATCTGACCTCCCATATTCAAGCACTCCATGGAGAGTCAAGTCCTCACCTTTCATATCCAAGTCCTCTAAGGAGACCTGGTTTCATTTGCACTTACTCAGAGTGATTTGATGCTGGCAACAAAGACAACTTTCTCGCATGAAGACGCACATCTGTGTGAAATGGTTTCTAACCCTTTTTTGGCAAAGAGGTCAGCCGGGGAAAACCAGAGCTCTTTGCCATGTGTGTTCTCGGGTGGGACATTGAGGTGAGGGGATGGAGGATGAGGCATGAAGGAGAGGAGGTATGTTCACAGCTAATAGTCCTTTCCACAAGGAGACTGCTTGAAGAGGAAACCATCAAAACTACTGAGAATAGAACTTTATTTTCCTTGCTCTTTCACAGACCTGTGGTTCAGACGGTATAATGTGAAAATGTGTGATTCTCTTCTGAAAGGATAGCTATAGTGTATGTGATATTCATGAAAACCACTGGAATCTGTGACTTGCAACATCCTCTGAAAACTCATCTCTCTATTGCCATTTACCAATTCTCTCCCTTGTTCTCTCCTGTAGCACCATCTTATTGTAAATCCTCTAAGGGGAGGTGCCAAATAGAGTGAAATAACTTAAAAATTTCCATAGAGAAAGAAAAGGTACCTCATTCAGAAGTCATGTTTTTAAGGGGTTACAAGAGATTGCTTTATTCGTTGGGGTTTTTTTTAGGAAAATGAAAGCCATCATGAACATTAAGTGGAATTAGCTAAGGTGAAGGAGAAACAGCCCAGCTAGGATGTCACATAAAGTAAAAAATAAAATAAAAAAGGAAAAAAAAATGGACAAAAATGTTTCTGAAACTAGTTATACAAAAATAAAGAAAGTCATGTAACCAAGAAAAGAGCAACATACTGCAGATTTTTGTCCTAATTGTTCAAAAATATTCTCTCTCACTCTCAGACCTTCTAGTCCAAGTTTGAGCCTGAAGCAAATTTTTACAGTAGAGTTATAAACCCATGAAAACAGAGGTTTATAATGGAAACACTGGCACAATCCTAACTAATGATGTTGTGCCATGGGGTGCCTCTGTAATAAAGAAAGAATCCCTGAGCCTGTGTGCCAGTCAGAATAGCTAGCAACACCCAAATAGACAGAAGATGATGAAACAGCAGCAGCACTAGCTTTCTGAGATAAAACTAATACAGGAAATCCTATGTTGTGAAGGTTTACAAACAAATAATTTGTCATAGCTATGAATAAATACAGAAGAGGAACCATGCTTTGAGAAAATGATGGGTTATTAAGGTATGGAATTTAATATCATTGTCAATCTATAAAACTTTTACAACCTAGTCTTATTTGCACAGAGATTACATCCCCAAAGCTCAGTGCCAAAGACACATGTTAATAAGCTCACAACTTTTAATTAAGCAATATGTATAAGTAGATTCCCATTAAGCAGTGATTTGTGGGCTAGTTCATTACAGTGGGTTCCAGCCACCAGACACATATTCAATACAAATCAAGCAGCCTGCATATTATCCAGCTTAATGTGAGCCTACTTGGGATATTTTATCACCAGTTTAGATTGGCGGTTCAGAGAACTATATCTTTTTCTAAGATTGGGGGCAGCGACCAGAACCTTATAATGACCTCATGTTGTTTTCTTAATGAAACTATCCATCTGAATTGTTTAGTTGCATCTGGTAATTATTCATACAGCTAATCATAGTTCTATTATAAACAACATATATGTGACATTCAGCCAGAACACGTTTGCTGTCATTTGAATCAAATGCATAAAATAAGGCATAAAAGAATGTAATATGGATATAAAAGACACAGAACGATAAAAGTAGTTCACACATTTTACTCCAAACAAACTGATTACAACATTTTCCAGATCTTGGAATAACTCTCTTTTGAGTTCCTGAATTATGCTAAAGTTTCTGCCCCCAGTTTATGACACAGGGCGTCAAGTAGAGTATTTTCAATCATCAGCTTTACTCATGACACAGGGTGCCATGCCATTTGCCATCTTTCTTGTGTAGACAGATTTCCCATTGATTACATCAGCAGTGAGGATTGTACAGCAATCTGACACACGAGTCTTAAAAATAAGATGGATATTCTGCAATATTTAACACTTTTTTTTCTTTCAGGAGTTAAAAGTTTATGGATCATTGGATCATAATCTAGAAAAATTATTATAGTCACATTTCTGGAAAATGATACTTCATCATGGCATTTTCTTCTGGTATTCCTTCCATAATAATAAGTTAATGAATTAATTTTGCTACATATTTACAAGTATCAAGAGTGACAACTGTTGTTTTCAACAACCCTTTCGGTAAGGATTCTACTGTGTTTAACTGTAGTAAGCATTTTATTCACTGACTGATCTTTTCCACATAACCTCTCTTTAGCTCCCATAAAGCTACACAAAATACTTAGGCTCAATTTTTTTTTTTTAATTTATATTCTCTATTTCACTACTGAAATATTCTCTGAAAATCCAAACTTAGCAAACGTAATGATACCATCAAGAGCTGCCCAATATTTATTTGGAATGCAAAATTTGCCATCCAGCCCCAGAGCAGTGGTCCATCTTATTCAGTATCTTGCTAAAGGCTTTATGAAACCAGGGTGGAATGAGTTCCAGTAGAGGAGAGTCTGGGCTGAAAGAGAAAGGAGGGAGCTCCTGAGAAGGAGACATGAACTACAAATCAAGAAGACAAGGAGAGGAGAAAGATCATAATTAGCTATAGCTCTATATTTTTCAATCAATATGGTAAGCTGCTTGTAGCCAATTAAAAGACTGTAAAGTAGGGACAATGCCATATGTAGATTAGGCTAGTCTCATAAAAAGAGCCTTAAAGCAGTGTTGCATAGTTCATGAATTGATTTTGCTTGAAGGCTGAAGCAAAAGGAGCTGCAATAAGCCAGTCCTATAGTAACAAAAGTGGTACCTCAGAGAACTCCATCAGTGGCAAATGATACAGTCAGAAGAGTTTTACACATCCCTTTTTTACCAAAAGTTCACCCCACTTCACCAACTTTCGTAGGATCACACTGGCACAAAACTGCAATGAAGATTTTTTTTATGATTGCACTATTTCTGAACTAACTAGAGCAACGCAGACCTGGGAAAAACAGCACCTCTACCTTCAGCTTTAATTCACTGCTGAATCCCAGCACTTTGCCTTTGACAACTCCGTGGGATACAGCAGCGTTTGGAGGCGTGAGGAAACTATCACAGATGCCAGAAGCTAAAGAGTTAAAAACAGTCTCCTGCAGCCTGCAGAGCAAGCGTGGAGCCAAGGAAAACACCCAGACATGTAGCTGTTGAGACAGGAGCAACATTACAGCCATTAAAATCAAATGTCAAAGAAGGAACAATGCCTATTAGCTTTTAGAAACCAAAAATGAACAGTTCAGCTTTATCAAACAAATGGGTTGCACTATCCAATTACTAACTTCTGATAAGCACCATGTCCATTTTGAAATTCTACTGCTGAGTCTGTGGAGAAGAAAAAATAAATCTGAGTTATCCATATAACAAGGATAAAAGGAAGCCAAACTATTACTACCCTGACCTAATTACCCAAGCAAATCACTCCGCTTTCAGGAACATTTTAAAGCCAGGAAAAACACTGTAGCCTTCTCCGACAAAGCTCTGACCTTGTATGAGGCCCCTTTCCTCTCCCACCCAGGTCTCATCTGATCAGAAGCCTTGAGAAGTTCTCCGGTTGAGGTCCTTCACTTGAAGCAGTATCATTTGCAGCATCTTTTTGGTTCACCTTACCTAGGAATATAAGGGCTAGGACTGTGCCTGCCCCAGCTGAGTGGGCAGCAGAAGGCTGCAGTGTGAATGGGACTCCCCATCCACCACACATAATTGGGCACAGCCACACAGAGCGGCTGGCAAGTGTAAAAGAGAAAGTCAAGGGCGTAAGCAATAGCCTATTTGGTTTTTTAGAGTAATGTCCATTGTGTTCAGGGAGGATGCAAAGGCTTTCATTCCTTCTACAGTGTTTGTTAAGTCTGAAGCTTGTTGGCAACCCCTGTTTTAGGGCTATTCTCTACCCACGGTACATGAGCTGTAGATTAAGCATGGGTTGAATTTCTTCCTCAGAGTAGACAAAAGGAATTATGAAAACAGTAGCAGAAGTGTATATCATTGAAAGGATAATAATAATTTTTAAAACCTCATAAAATACAGCTGATTTTTTTTCTTTTTTGAAAATACGTTTATGGGGTTAAAAATAAAGCAAATTTTTCATGCAATCTTATCTAATGTATGTTTGTCAAATACCTGAACGGACGAAGCCTTGAACTACAGAGAGCTAATACTCCCGTTTTCTTCCCCATATACCCTGTCAAAGCTGCAAGAGGGCACATATCACCAGGCATGTTGCAATATTAGAGAGAAAGCTAATACCTAAGTAGAATTATTTATGAATTTTAAAACATATAGCTGCTTACTGACTTTGCTGACAACCCTAATAGGGCTGGCAGCATACACCAGTATAGAGCCAAGCAGGTTCCCTTAGTGGATAGCCAACAATTTTGATCTGTTAGATGGACATTTTGTGTCTTGCCTGCTCCTAAATCAGGTGGCATGGGTAACTTTGGAGGTTTCTACATTAGTGTCTTAGATGAGCTTTCAGGGCAAATCTTCCCAACGTCCCCACTTACTGTGCTTTCTGCTTCACACTGTGGCAGTCCTGGGGCACATTCACTGGGCTCCTTAGTGAAAACTAGGCTGGAAGAATATTTCAATTTATTCCTGAAAGTTTATTCCAGGCATAAACCTATCTTAGTCCAGTGCCTAATGGGCATTAAGTCCACAGGACCAGATTACAACCAGTCTGAAGTAAACCCTCAAAACCTGTGCAGCATGGATGCCAGACCTTCAGCACCAGCCGTTTACGTCTACAGATCTGTTCCTACTGTTCTGCACTACTGCTAATGTAGAGGTAGCCCCTTGGTGTGCTTCCTCGTGCATTCTCATGGCGTACACTTCTTGCCATTTTTTTCCATCCCGGTCTAAAATGACCATTAAAGTCCATGTTTCATCCCCAACCACTTAAACATCTTTGAGGGCTCTCACCTCAAAGATCTGTCTTACCACTCACAACATTTGTAGTCAAAAAAGAAACACAGGACTTCCACATAAACCTTTAAATCAGACACACACACACAGAGCAGAAATCCACTCCAGTTACAGCTGTGCTGGATAAAGGACTAAGAGCATCACCCCCACCTGTCCTCACCATCCTTCTCTTAAAGGTGACTGTGCTCAGAGCTGCTGGTGGAGTTGCTCATGCGAATGCTTTCTCACCTGGTTTTGGTTAAAGGGGCCCTGCAGAGCTTGAACGGCTGGAACAGAAGGTATTTGCTGCTCACCCTGAAATGGGTGAGGTAGAGCTCCCATGGGAGCTGCTTCTGCATGAAAAAGCAGCTGCAGATGATCTCTTCAGGTGGCACAGCTGCACTCAACGTAGAGCTTGTGTCCGTAACAATAGCAAAGGTAGAAGAAGGCGGTTAAAAATTAGACACCTGAATGCAACAGCTCTAATCTGGTCTCACTATTTTCTTTTTGGGCTAAGTTGTGCCTGCACCGGCTCTTTCGACATTGCCTGTAAAATCCGTCTGTCTGTCAAAGGAGCACAGACAAGCCCTCAGCTTAGAAGTACAGCCCCATCCTTGAGTAAAGTACTGCATTCCTGGTAAGCTGGGTTAATGTGCATAAGGCCATTGATTCACAGGGAAAACCCAGCATATAAGAGTTGTTAGTAGGTCAATGTGATGTGGTAACCTTTCCATTGTCTGCTGTCCACAAAATTTTTTGACCCAAAATATGAGCTATTCTTAACAGAAACATGAGGGGGGAAAAGAGGGAAAATAGAAGGCTATAAACAATTCCTGTCCACAACTTTGTAAAGAAAAAACATAATGTGACAGGACCATTAAAAATTTCAGGCTTTTCCATCTCTAATCTGAAAGATTCTACAAAAAAGTAACATACGTTCTCAGATACATTAAAGCTTCTCTAATATATTCACAGATAACATTTGTGGAAAAAGACAAAAGCCTTCAAACACTGATTTTTACTTCAAAAATAAGAAATAAAGTCTTAAACAGCATGGACAACAGACAACCCCCTGAAAAGGTTTCAAATACAGAGCCTTGCCACTGAAATGTCTCCTGCTGTTTTTCTATTCACATGAGCACACACACACACACACACATTCACGCACTGATTTTAGATGCAAAGATAGTTGTCTCTTGCTCCAAATTCAGGTTATGTTTTCCATTGCATGGTGAAATTCTAAAATTTATCTGAAACAATGTTGTGTGACATCCTTGCTTTTTTATTTTTATTATGTAAGGACTCTGCGCCTTTGGAGTAGGAGGCTGTTATAAATATATGTCGTAGTGCAGATAAGGAACTTCTCCAATTTCATTAACAAGTAGCAAGATCTGTGCATATACCTCCCATACAGAATGTTTTAGAAGTATGCCCTATTATGTCTAGTTAAGTCAACCTTGTGTCATTATTTCATATTAGTATATATGACAGGATTGGCATACCCAGAAAAGATGCATCAGAACCATTATATGTCAGCCAAGAAAATGTAAAAAGAATTTCCCTATTTTGAAAACTAGGTTAAATATCATGTTGTTAAATACTTTGAAAAGAGAATGATATATTGGTACCAAAAAGAATGTGTGTTGTTTTAAGATTCAAGGAAATACGTCAAATAAAGATCTTGTACAACAACAAGGAAAAAAACCTTCTGAGTTCATATCTAAGTAGAAGAATATAGAGGAATGAGAATGAAAATCTGCTGCAGGAAGAGAAGGAAGCATTGTTTAAATGCCTTCTTTTAAAATATATATTGTAAAAAACTGACAATTTTTTTCACCAACAAAATGTTTTCAACATTTTTTCAATAAGCCAAGATTTTACAAAATATTTTTTCAGGTCCAACATCATTATCCTACCACTATTAGTGGAAAGACTACTGCAGTATAGGTCTACACTGATTTCACTAAAGTGTTAAGCACAAGTTAAGCACAAAAGGAAAAGGTACTTGGTTTGGGCAGATCTCATCATTTTCACAAATCCCCAGAAATGTAGGACCAGAAGAAGACTCCAAACATTTTCAGCAAACCTTTGTACTAAAATAGATGAACTATCTAGCTTATCCTTTTCTTTGGGTATGGTTCTTTGCCCTGTCTCCACAAAACCCCAGGAATAAAAAGTATTTGCAAGAAGTTTAAGCTGATTGCCCCTTATCCTTCCTCCCCTGACCAAATACAATAACTGATTGTCATGTTTACAATGAATCACAGAAGAAGTGGTATTTTACTCCATGTATGAGCTCCTGCAATTACAACTTGACCAGACTTTCTTAGTCTTCATCCTTTTAGCTTGTCCCCCATTTCCTACCCTTCTCTCTTTATAAAGAAAACAGCTTTCTAACCTAGCCATAAAAAAAACCTCAAAATAGGATTGCCCGAAGAATGACACCAGGGGAAAAATTAAGGACTCAAGGTAGCTTCATGCATAGTCTCCTTGATCTTGTGATGTTGATACCTGTAATTTTCTCTCCTTTTAATGTTTGATCTTGCTGGTGAAGATGCAGCTGCGGCTCAGACCTTGGGCCGTCTCCTGCATGTGTCATTCCCAGGAATTTTGTTGCATGGCTCCTGCCAGATGTTTCCTATTTAGGAAGAGGAGGCTTCAGAATGGTCTGAGTCTCAGGCAGGTTTATGATTTCCCACAGCTTCTGCATGTTCAGACAGCAGATTTGAGTGCCTCCCAATAGCCATTGTTGTGGAGGAAATAATGTTGTTGCGTGATATAGAGGGGGCCCTCAATGTCAAAACCTCTTCTGGTGTAAATTCTCCATCGTCTTTAACTGAGAGACCAAGAAGTACCTGTGCTGAGGATCAGGCTCCCCATGTCTAGATTACTAGATAATAATATCCTATCAAGGAGATATAAGAGGGAATCAGAAAAGCTCATCAAAATGTTCAGTGACATGGCAGTAGATTTATGAGAAGAAAAGATGTCATCAGAAAGAAGAAGAAAAAAAAAAGGAAAGGTCATATTCATTAGTGGGAAAGGAAGACATAAAGAAGGTACAGGAGATGCAAATATTCCAGATCTACCAGCAGTTTGGAGTTTTGTTGTTAGGAGAGCGGGAGGTTTTCTTAGGGCATTTCATTAAAATGAGGTACTGCTTCTCTTTATTTTTACATTTTCAATCTTTTTATTATCACAGCAATACCTCTTCAACTGCTTCCTTAAGCATTAACAGCTGATTTATTTAATAAAACTGAGGACTGAGCTTCACTGGAAATACTGCTTCCAATGGAATGCTCTCACGCTGTGATTGGTGAAGTGCTAAGTAATTTGCTTTTAATGCTAGCACATACCACTTAGCACTATATTTAACTGAATGATGAAAATCACTCATTTTTCATCCTCTTGCTTAACTGGTGCTCAGTGTAATCTGTCTACTGTACTGTGAGCCTAGCGCCAGATATATTCTAATAGACCTTGCTCTCCAATCTACAACAAGCATTTTAATTTTTAATTCATACTTATGTCTTTATCCTTTAATAGAACAGAACTACAGATGGGGAGTACGTTTTAGGTAATAAGAGCACAGTAGGTACCTAGGGAAACTACACCACTAAAAGGATTCTTTATTTACACTTTTCAGTAATGACTACATATATATAGCTACACGGGAGAAAATTGTTGTAAAGGAACACTGCATAGACAGGCAATTACTATCCAGCTGTAACTGAGTGTTATGGATGACGTTGCTGATAAGAGCACTTCAGAAAACAATTTCAAAGCCAATGCCACCCAGAGTATATTGACCAACCACCATGGGAACTCACAGGATGTGATAACCAAAATTAATAGGTAAGACTGTACATTTTCAAAAAAAAATGCAAGATAAATTTACTTAATATTTAATCATACTTTAAATTCCGCTTTCAAGAATATGTACTGTTGCAGAATTGTACATCCCGGATCAGACGAAAGTCAGTGGAGTCTTGCCAACATAACTGAGAGAATAAAAGTGGTGAATCAAGTCCTTCGTGCTGAATGAAGTCTCAGGACCAGATCCACATTTGTTAAAAAATCAGCGTATTCCTATCAGAACTGAAGGTGTGGTGGCTCTGCATGTAAACTCGGTCTTGTCATCAGACTAAATAACGGCACTTTACCAACACCGAAGTCAAAATCTCACAGAACCAAACTGCAATATCCTAACTCAGTGGTGGGAAACCTAGGATATAATATTGCCTAAAGGAATTTTTACCATTACACTCCATCACATTCAAAGACAAAACCGAGGCCAAAAAGGTGCACAAAGTATGATGCTGCCCACAGCATGCTGTCTTCTTCGTACTGTCACCCCCAAACTGCAGCAGATCACAGATCACCGCCATAAATCACAGAAGATGACAATCGTACACAGGCAATCCTCGTGGCCTCCGCTGCATTGCTTGTGTCATTCACTCATTGTGGGGTAACCAGCATTACCCCAGGTGCTGGGGTACTCGGTGAAAAGCGTGACTCTGCTCACGTAGAAAAAACCCACAGAAAAATTCTGGGACTGGACAGTTTCTCTTCAGTTAGTTTCTTTTTCAATCTTATGTACAATAGTTTAAAGTGTCAACAGGCAAAGCAAACAATAAAAAGGCAATTTTATTCCTGTTATGACAGACAGAAGTCATCCAAGTAATATCTGATGCAACAGAACCCAGAGACATCACATCGCTTCTTGTATATGTTCAGAAGATTTTTAACATCATTTCTGTCTGGGTGTAACACATACAAGTATACACGTATGCACATGCATACAAGTCAATTAAAAGAAGAAAAAAAAGTGGAAACCAGACTGTTATCTTGCAAACCCAAAGAAAAACTGGTTTTAGGAGTGATATTTAAACCTCCAGGTTACTACCTAATGTCATTTAATAATTATTCAGATAGATAGAACCATAGATTTAAGCATCAAAATTAATCAACACTGTTCAAGACATTGAGAACGATCTTGCAAAGGTAAATGAAAAAGTTTTATCATATCAATGTGAACAGAGGGACACCAGAAAAGCATACATATTAGAAAAATGTCACTGATTACTATGTTAATTGATTACAAATATTCTACAAAATAGCAGGAAGGTAAGACTTTTCCCGTTTCATCTGCATTTTCAGGACAAAAACAGTCCTAGTACAGGGAAGACCAAGATTCAGGGCACTGGCAGTCTGACCTTTATTTCTGTGTTTGCCTCTGACTTTGGTGACCTTGGGCAAACAACTTCACTTTTCCTGCCTTTCTTCCCCTTCCCACCTTCTCCTTCTGCTATCTCTCGTAGTCCTCGCCTTTGGGGAATGGACTTCATTTCTTATGAATTTGTATGAAGCCAAACAGAATAGGCAGTGACTGGTTCGAACTAACGAGCAATACTTTAATACTAGTAAGAAAGCATGAGGACAACCTCCAGGTTGCTTTAAGCTGCTGTAGCGCCCAGGGAAGCGGGTCTGACCAATGTTAAGACCCCAGCAAAATTATCTTCTCTGGGATCTTGTAAATTTTGCAGCCTGTTGGGACTTGGCTACAGAACTGGTGGCATGAAGCCATCATTGTTCCTCTTCGGGGCAGCTTTGCAGCCTTGCAATTACAATGGTGTTATGCTTTGAACAATTACTGAGAACACTGTCAGTGTTTTAGTCATGAAACTTGAAAGACAAATCAGGAACATTTTCCGCACCACTACTAGCAGGTACAAGGAAACCTGAAAAAGCAGAAACAAGCAAACCTGAGAAATCTAGGAAAGTCCCACTATTTGAAAGGAAAAAAAAAAAATCATATGAAATAATTATATTTGCGTGATCCCATCTGTGATCTGATCCCGTGAGCTCACCACACTGAAAAGCTTGCTGAAGCCACAGAAGAGCTATGAATGGAACATTTGTAGGACAATGCCGTATGCACAGATGTGTGGACGTCAGAACTGTAATTCCTGTCACACAGTAACCATACCATGGATGTGGATCAGGATGTAAACCACTCCATGGACTACACATTACTGCAGGAATTAGCTCTTGTTGGAGACAACTTGATTTCCTGAAGGTTAGAAAAAAACATGTAGAGGAAGACATGACGTAAATACACAGGCGACAGTGTGCTGATGATCTCCCTCCCCCAACAAGAGCCCATACACTAAATTTATCAATTTTCCTTCAAAAAACTGTCTTGTCTGCTCATGAGAACTTTCCAGGGTTTCTCTGTCAGCAGACAAGATTACCGTGGATTTAAAAGTAACACAAGGTGCTTTGAACTGAACTTTACTCCTCAGAGGGCATCAGAAAACTGACACCAGTAGGACTCAGCTAAGTGCAGGGATCCAGTGGAGCCAGATCTGGTACTGTGACCCTGGGTAA
Source organism: Phaethon lepturus (assembly GCF_000687285.1). NCBI lineage: Eukaryota > Metazoa > Chordata > Aves > Phaethontiformes > Phaethontidae > Phaethon > Phaethon lepturus. The sequence goes on from NW_010512781.1 coordinate 48,428, forward strand.
GGAATGACAGAAAATTGGTACCTTGCAATAATAGTTATGTCTAAGGACACCTCGTGTGTTCCATATTTCTCTGTCACTGAACACCGTGATACTCCCTTTGATCAGCAGCAACTTTGCTTAACAACTTGACATACATGGGCATGCTCCACTCTTCATGTACTTCTCTAGATGCTGGCAGGGCTCCAGTGGCTCCCAGAACGTGGTGGAAAACACAATGCAAGTCTGAGAGATTGGGACTTTCACACTCAGACCAACATGTGTGGACACATACCTAATTATATACAAAGTAGATGATTTAAGCCTTCCCTCAGGATACTTCAAATGCTGGCCCTTGCTCCAGAGAGATTGCTCTGGGTTGCGTTACTGTACTGAGTTTCTGAACGGAAAGTGTGACAGTGTTTGGGTGAATGACAGCTCTTCAGCCTTCAAGACTCTTGCAACAGACCTGTGAAACTATCCAAGGATGAGGACCCACTGGAAAACACAACTGTGACATTTCAGCCCTAACCGATCGCACCCTAGTCTTTCCAAGAGAAACTGTGTTTTCAAATTACCTGTTTTCTTCTACCCCTCCCATGGTTTTATGCTTAGGTATCAGCACTGTTTTTCAGCTAGGTACAGAAACTGAAAATAATACCTTTCCACCTTACTGTACTCTTTTTCCTCTCCCTCAGCTTGATACGTGAGGATGTATGCAGCACGCTGTCCATTTCGCTCACACGCTCCTGGGCTGTGCTCATTTCATTGCACAAAAGACTTTCTCCAGTAATGTCACCAAATGCCTGAAAAACAGAATGGACAAAACCAACATATTCTTATGGCAGCGTTCAGTGAAATATCAGAGGGAGCATAGATGACTTTGATTATACTTCCCCACCCCTCTCTTTTTGCTTTCAAAATATTGTGGCTTAGAAGCTTTTGTGTGTGTGAAATTTTATTCTGTCATACTAATAATCCAGCTTTTGCAGCAGTTTACAGTTTAGCCTTCATGGTTCAGTTCCACTCCTAGGCTTATAGCAATTTTTCTAACAGTTCTGCCAAAATATTATAAAGTAAAAGTTACTGTAAATGTATTCACTAATACAGATAGAGCAGTGAGATTAGCAATTTAAACGCATGTGAAATGTGAATTCGCCTAATTTTTCTCAGACTCTAAATGCTTTAGTAAAACAGCAGAATGGGGATTTTTATGCCCATTGCTTTTAATAATTTCTTCTTATGATGTTCTTGACACATGGAGAAGATTTGAATGAATAAAGAATAGACCTTCAAAGAAGAAAATCGTGGCCATGAGGAGGAGATGATGTGTTATAGGACTGGAAACTGGTTATAAAGCCAAGGCACTGCATCAGATCCAGCTCAGTTCATTAGCAGTTACCACATCGCATGTCAGATCCTCAGCTTGTGTCTTGTGGGTGGCATTTTGCACAAGAGTGTCCTGGCTCCGATTGTTTTCACTTTCTGGAGTGCCCATGTAAAAGAAATTTTGCTCAGATGAATGTGAGCAGAAATCAAATTTCAGACGCTGAGAAGTAACAGCCTCAGCTCTTTCTTAGCTGATGTTATTCAAATGCTAGCACGAAAAAAGTAGATTGCTCCAGTAATACTGTAATGTTTTAATGAATTTTGCTATTCTTAACCTGGTTTAACACAGCTGTAATAAATTATACAGACACTGGTTTATGTAAGGGAATAATCTCTCATTTCTATCGTATTTTTGGGAATTTTATGTTCTGTCTGATGAAACATATTAAAATCTTTGTTATACTTCTGGGCTGGATACCCTGTGAAGCTGGGAAGCACTGTTACCTCTAGAACAGGGCCATACAGGCAACAAAGGGGATATTCTCCACCTCATGTAAAAAACTTTGATTGAACGTTGGAGTGGTCTTGTGCATCCCAAATCCTAGGCAAGTTTCTTTCTAGGAGGCTACTCTTTCTTCTTTGCTAGGTGCCGCTTACATAGAACACTTGCTATTTTATTTGCAGTTTTATTCTTTCACACTAAGAGCTAGTCCAGTTTTAGATTGTCCTAATCTGTTTCTCTCATGGCACGAACAATCTTCGGGGCACGTCAGGCAGAGATACAACATCATGGCAGGGCTTCATAGCAACACTTTTGCAAAACACAAAATCAAGAAGACAGACAACAAAAAGAGAGCTTGTAGCATCAGTAAGATAAGAGAAACAGCAGTATTTTTCTGGTAGGAATAATCTGAGAAAAAAATGTGGAAATATCATCAAGGCATACCTGGAGTTTTAATACTAATTCCCCAAAAGTTGGAACACAACTTTGTATGTTTTTATGCAAAAAAGAGGGTATAGGGGATAGTTAGAGTTCACTGGAAAAGCCTGTCTGTTGGTGTTGGTTAACACATACCAAAAGCTCTTTCAAATCTGATAGTTCACATACCCAGCGTGCCTGACCAAAGCAACAGAAACCCTCCGTTACACTTAAGGTGCTATCGTTTACTTGTGTACTTTAAATTGAAGCTTGTATGGATATGTCAGATTTTTAGACTTGATTAGATGTTGTACAGAGTTCTGTTCTTAAGTTAAAGTCCAAGTTGTTGTTTCTGAGAGTGACTTAATAGCAGTAACCTTACGATTAATCAACCGTGTGGTAGAGTTCATTGTGCACTTACTGCAGCGTAATTATAAAGTGAGCAAAAATATAATTGATACATTTTGTCAATCTGTGTAGCTGCAAGGTACTTTTTCAAAGGTTATTTTTTTTTTATTCAGATAAAATAAGTTAATGCTGTTTTGGCAATTATCCTTTGACTTTGGAGATTTTACTGCTGATTCAGGTAAAACTATGTGATAGATGAATAAAGATTATAAGCATTTAAGAGTACAAAATACATTCTGCAGCAATCAGTGACTGTACCCTCGCAGCATAAAGTCATTCAGAAAATCACTGGGAAAACAGCAAAACTAGGTGTTTAAAGTGGGTTGTATCTGAAAGGGAAGAGTTTCAATACAAAGCAGCACTTTTAAAGTACCCCTTAATTACCCCTTAAACACCACAGCACTGGTGTTTGTTAGACAGCACAACTACAGTGACATGACTACATTTTTCCCATGAGCATTGGCTCAGACTGAACGGATGCACTTTGGCAGAGCTTGCTCCCATCCATTCTGTGAACAACCAAATGGAAAAAGTCTAACTCCTCAGGCCCCCCTGGAAAAAAAAGTGTAAGTATCTATACCCATAAAATATTTGTGTATGTGTTGGCTAGGTATGTAACTCCAGCTCTTCACCCCATGTTCTCTGCCAGTAGTAAAGAAGGCAGAAAGGCTATAATGCTGCAGTGTAGGTATTTCTGTCATTTTCTGGTTATGTAAAAGCCTGTGCGTCCTGCATATCCAACGGTGGATATGTCTTATTGCTTTCCACTCCTTCTATCAGACCACAGCCTCCATCACAGATAAGCAGGACATGGTATGTTGATGGAAATACCCCCTTTTCCCCACGGCTCTGTGAGTTTCTGGGGTGGTGAGTAGATCAAACCTGGAATTTGGAAAAAACTGGAGAGGGGAGAAATGGCCACATGCTGCAAGGCTGCTTCCTGCATTTCCAGCCTGCTTGCGTGCAGCAGCATAGCCTTGACACTAGTTGATAATCTTAATAGATTAATAATTAACAGCCACAGTTTCCATTTAAGACTATACCTCAATTTACTGAAAAAAGTAAGGACTTAATCTTATACTTGAAAGGGAAAACAACCCAAAAGAAAAGGTATGGAGACGTAGCTTCTTCTTGGCTGAGACGCAATGTGCACATCCTCTTCATCTGCAACAAATGGGCCGGTTGAGCCATCACTAGGGCAGGGAGCAACAGGCTGGGTCCATTTCAGGACAGGATTCACATGTGACATGTGAGATGAGATGGCAAATGGAAGACTTCTCCAGGAAAACTTTTTTTTGTTCTCATCTTTTCGGTGGGGTGGAAAGAGCCACCTGGACAACCATTTTATTTCTTAAACTGATTATGTTGAATTGAATTATAGCATTAAAGGAGAAATTTATACTGGTAAAGATAACTTAAGACACTCTGGTTTACTTCTTATTTGCAGAGCAATTAGCAATACTGCCATGACCCTCAACTAAAGGGCTGTAAATTAGCAGGCTGTACTAATTTGATTGTCTCTGTCCATGGAAGCATCCCTTAGATGACTTTTGTCATGTGTGATTCCCAACTGAATCTCAATGCATGTTCACAGGATCATCCTCCCATTGAATGCAGTTGCAAAATATTACTTGCCTTCAATGGGACACAATTAGATCTCAGAATTAGGCAGGTAGCATGTCGCGAAACCTATTCAGCCCCGGAGTATGCTGCACACATGCATGCATTAATGTGGGTGGAATCACTCTTGAAAGGGATAAACCTTTGCTCTTGATCCCTAGTCATACCAGCATCTCCAGGAAACCAACTCATCATAAACTGGCTGTGTTTGTGGATGACCTGGCATGATGCTGCTGAAGCCAACTAATGTGGGTCAATTTACACCAAACAATTACCTTTTCCCAGCCTCTCCCCAGCCAAGAAGTCCTCACCCACTCACCTCGGCTGATCCAGCTTATAGTTTGGAACGGCCAGAGCTTTCCTGATCCCTCTGCAGGGTCCGGTGAGGTGATGAAGCCATTATGCAGTGTACCAACCTCAGTTACTGAGCTAGAGAAATCCTCCCTCTTTCTCTTCTCCATAAATCTTTAGTGACCAGTGCAGCGAGACTCTTCATGAAAACGGTGTGTGGGGCTTTTGCGGTAAACTTGGCCAATTTATTCCCTTAATCGAGTTAGAGCCAGAAAAATCTGCGCTCAGATACATGCATAAACTCCACTGGAGTCAACTGCATGCCTTATGCACATGCGGAAAAAAAATAGGGCCCAATATTCATAGTAACATTGCGTATATAAAAAGAATTTGTGGAATTAAGAATAAAACATGAGGCAATTTGTTGATTTGCCCAGGGAATATATGGGAGCAACAAATGCGTAGATTATTCTAAGGTTGTTTTTTAGTGTCATTATCAGATCCAAGAACTGTATATAAAAGCATGCAGTCCTTCACACGCTAAAAGTATAGTTTGCTCAAACAATTGTAAAATATTCAGTATTCTTAAGATTAAATATCTGAATATTGCTTCTGAAGGAACAGCTGTCAGCTTAAATCTAAAGTCTAGTTTGTTTACTGGCTGTATTTTATATCTGTTAGAAAATGACACCAAATGGCAATAAAATTGTTGTAAGTATTCTACTGGGGAATATAAATGCCCTTTGGTTACAGTGTACATATCTTTATACATAATTCCAGTATATTTTCCCTAGAATTATGTTAAATATGTAAAAAGCCTTTTCTCATAAAGGTAAAAACACTAGATGTTTCCAAGCTGTAATTTAGCATTAGTGTCAAGATTGCTTCAGAAAATAAGCTACGGTTACTGTTTCATTCTTTTTAAGTGTCACTCAGCATACCATATCTGATCTTGTATTCAAAATAAACTTACATGATTTTATTCACTTTTCCAGAAGTGCAAGAGAGTTTAGACATAATTTACAGCATATGGATTGATGTAAATAGCTTAAACAAAGTAATTGGCTAGTCACCTACGCTGCCTTATCCTATTACTACTAGGTACTTTTCAAGTAATTAGAGAAAACAGACCTCTTTTATCCAGTTAGTTTAAACTGGATGAATCCTTGACATTTCTGTAGGTTTATTTGATAGATAAAATCATACTATACGAAAAGTTTCTCTACAATGTTGAGGTTTACTAGGCCTGTAATAAGAAACTGATTTTCTGCTGAGTAAAGGTGACTTATCTTTGCCCTTTTAATAAGAAATCAACTCCAGTCAGAAAAAGTCAGGATAAAAATCACTGAGTTGGTTTTATCACCATGTAGACAGCAAACACGTACCACTATCATTAACTCTTCTGTGCATGGATTTCAAATACATTTAAAATACTAAACCTCAATAATTTCCTGAATATTACAATAACATAACATTAATGAATAAGGGAAAGTATGAAAAGTGATTCATTTTGGGAAGGTCATTCCTTGGTTAGCCAACACCTAAATTGAATACTATAAAGGAGAAATATATTATAGGTAAAAAGGAAAATGGGTTTTATTGCATGTGAATTCTTTGAGTTTTACAATGCTTATGATAAAATGACTGCACTTACAAGTTTAACCTCTATAATTTTTATGCTGCACATTTTTTAAAAAATCTTTTTATTTAACATTTCTAGTGCAATTTATACATGTCACCTTGTACTTAGTGTTCCTTTTAAAACAGTTATTTTGTCTCACGCTTAAGAAACCTATAAAACTACTTTGCATACCAGACATGAAATTTCTAGTCATACCAGCAAAATTGCATCTTTAATGGGAATACCATATTTAAAGAAATAAGTATTTTAAAGAAGTTATTTCATAGAGAGACGTTTATTCCTGGCTAGTGTATTCCTGCACACAGCACTTACAAACTGACCTTACTTACTGTAAAACAAAAAAAAAAGTATTATTACAGTGAGTGTTTTGGCTCCTTGGCTTAAAAGAAGTTCACACTTAAGTGCTTTGCCGAATTAGGGCTAGGAGAAAATTTTGCTTTTGCTGAAGTAAAAACGAGTGGGATGAGGTTGTGAATATAATGTAAATTCCTTATGAGCATCCAAGGACTTGAAAGCAAGATTATGTAAAATTCCTTTTACGACTGTCTAAGAATATCTGCAGATGCAGAAACATATCTGAGGTTGAAGTCACTAGAAGTTGAACACATGAATTTGAGGAAGAATTTGGCCCTGTGATTTAAATAGTGTTCTCGTGTCAGTATGTTTGATGAGAGATACACTGCCACCCCAATAACCCAGAGCTCGCTAGCCTGCACACACCCCTCAGTTAATTGAACGCTAAGAACCTACTCTTCGTGTTGGCGGTACCCTCTCAACGACGTCTATATCTGCGCACGCTTTTAAAAGTTGTTATAATTTCTGTGTTGTTTTCTGCCAAATTGCTCATTTCCTCCTATTATTAATATGCACATATTATTTCTGAAGTATCCCTACCAATTCCAGCAACCATCATGCTGTAATGGCACAAAGCATTAGACATCCAACGGGGAGATATTAGTCCCCAAATACTTGAATTAGGGAGGTCACAATGCAGTAACTAGGAATAGGCTTTACAGCTCTTTCAGGTATGATTCCTGAAAGTTACGGAAATTAAAAAGTCAAAGAGTTTTTATTTTGCAGTCTTCAGAGCTACATGCCTTCAGATTTTCTTAATAAAATTGAACTAACAAAAATTTACACTGAAATAATTACATGTTCACTCTCGGTAGGTTACTGTAATAAAAAGCATGACTGTTTTGCAGAAAGAAGGTGCACGCAGCTTCAGCTCCTAGATGCTGTTGAATTATTCCTTGTATTCTGTACAATAGCACTAGCTCACTCAAAAGAGAAGACAAAGAAGTGAAAACTGATTGTTTACTTGCTCTGTGGACTCTGCAGACAAGGTAGATGTATATGCAAAGTAGGACATGACACAATTGCCACAGACTCTTCCTACAGGCCATGTTCCTACAGGCCCAAGACAGCGTTTTGTACAAATATCTTATCTCTGATGGGGAGAAGGAGGCTTGCTGATCATGAAGAAAGAGGAAAGGCAGCTGTCATTCCTATCACAGGGAGAGAATAGGTGAAAATCTCTGCCCTTGCCACTGTGGAAGAAGAGTCCTCTTCTTCCTTACCTCTTCCTGACTGCTGGTACGGTGAGGAGGGGAATGAAAAAGAAAAGGGGAACCTGTCTTAGTTCTTCTTTTTCTGGCAGAAAATTATGAAATTAGATTATGTAGGTAAAATTCTGGAAGAAAAAAGTCTTATTTACACCAAAGGGTGATCCAAATAAATACATAGAAACTGACAATGAATAAATTGAAACTGGAGAATAAGAGGACACTTCTGACCAAAGGGACTGTAAGGATCCAGAAAATCTTTCCATGGGATCACTGGGGAAAAAATACCTAAACTAGACTAAGTGTAGGAAAACTAAACTATCTGAATCTTTAGAACTCACTGTAAATATTCAGACTGAAAATGCTTATACATGATGCAGTTGTCCACAGAAGCAGCAGGCTGGACAGATTATCCCAAGCAGCCCACATAGTCTTCATTTCCTCCACCCTTAAAAGCTATACTTAGGGTTGCAATGCAAGCTTTTAGCTCCAAAACAATTTTCTAACCCCACTCAAGTACCACTGCTTGTCTAGCTGCAGCAGAGAGGGGCAGCAACAGCAGCAACTGCCAAAGCTTGAGTGTATTTGTCCCATGGCAGCTAACCTCTCACTAGTCAGCGTATAGTTTTAAAATTCATTAATTTATAGAATATTCCTAACTTGGGACTGAAGTACAATGCCCTGACCTATAAAATACACAAATGTATAATTACATCCATTATCAGCTAAATGTAAGATCTGTATGTAATTTTTACTGCAATTACTAGTTAAACACATTTCTTACGTGTAATTGTATTTAAATCTACAAGTAAAAATGCTCTAAAGCATGCATTGATCTCCTAAATTAGAGGTGCAGCTTTCAAGATGATGAAAGACATAAGACTCAGCCATGTAGATTTTAGGGATAGACTATGTTGTGATCTGGTGTGGGAAACTGTACAGAAGCGGCTTGAGCCATCCGCATCATGCAGTGCTCACTTTGTGGCTGCTGATCAGCATCAGTTCAGAAGCTGGAAGCTTCTGGGAAGCTCACCTGGGAAGACAAAATTACATTGTATGGGAACGTATTTCTCCTCTCTCAGAAATACATATGGGATTAATGAACTGAACCAGTGCGCTGGGTTAAGATTGCCTCCGGTGTTCGAAGCACCTCCTTCCACAGCCTTATGGAAGCAGAACAAAACCTCACGACCAAAAAGCTGAGCAGAACTTAGTTGGGAAAAACCATTCTGCAAAGAGCTACTGCTCATAACAGGCAGAAGGTAGGAACGGGGCTGCGTTGTTGACCTCGAACAGGGAAAAGGTGTTCTAGCAAAAATCTAGCCAATGATTGGTACGAAGAGCTTCTTTAACAGACTTAGGCATGGACTTGGATTTGCCAGTTTCTTTGTTTCAATAATTAACTTATACTTCACATAGGCCACATGCCTTCTCTTGTTTTCTTTGGCTGGCTGTAAGACTCTGGTGTCTTCACTCTGGTGAATCACAAGTTCCCAGGGCAGAGAATTATGTTTGGATTCTTTGAGGACAGTTTCCTTTAAATTAAATTTTCTTTAAAAAGACAAGTAGGGCAAATACATTAAGAATAAAATCTTCTAATGAAGAAATCAGACTTGAAACATTAACCAAAGGAGCAGAAGCAACATTTGCCTCATGATGGAAAGACATACTTGAACCTTCGCCTTAGAAGTGAGCAGCTGAAAACTTTGTACTTCAGCATCATTTGTGTCAGTTTTCTGTGGTAAACAGACCTCTATGATAATGCTCCCACTTCTTACCTGGGTAGATAAAGTAATACTTTTTCACTCTACTTTCTCTTAGATGCCAATTTTTTTTAAAAGTCTCTCAACACGAGACCAAAGGCAACAAGGAAATGTGCTTCTTCTAAGAACTTAGAACAAAAGTGACAATGCAATGAACAAAATGCAGCCCATGAAACAAGTAAAGGGTGATGCTTCTTTTTAATACCATCCTGTATTTTATTTTAGTGCACAAGCTGCTAAAAATCTGACAACATCCAGGGTTCAATCTAAAGCTTGCAGGACGCCAGTAAGTAATCTAACTGTGCCTTAACGCCAGTAAGTAATCTAACTGTGCCTTAGCTCTCTGTATCTGAGGAAAAACTAAGTGAATGACCATACTTGTAGTACTAGCTGTACTAGTACTACTAATACAATACTTACATTGTATATTTATATATATAATAATACCTGTACAGAATAACCTTATGCAGTTCTAAGCTATATATATTTATAAATAAACTCTATGTGTGTAGTTTCAATGTATATCTTACATAATTGCCTTTAAATGGCTCTATAAACAATACTAAATTGCCACTTTGCACTGCAAACGCATTAACTGATTGATTTTACACTACTGTTTAGGAGTGAGGTCTTCCTATGGAAGATTTCAGTGTGTATTTGGTGCAGGGTCAGGCAGCTTTATTTTCCTGTGTTGGTGCTGACCTACTTCTGAAGTGCATGCCTTCGCCTTCACAGCCTGCAGGTGAGGAGTCTGCTTGGACCTACCTCAACGATAGCCCCATCAGGCAGCCTGAGGAAGTGCCTGTAGAGCTCCTGGAAGCCGCTGAGGTGAACAGTATAGACAGAGACGTGAACGGTGGTGCTACCTCTCGAGGTAGCCGCAGAGTCGGGGATTTCATCCTGGTGCTGGAGGTCACAGCTGGAGACACCAGTCTTGCTGGCATGGTCCTTCCAGACGTAATCAGACACTGCCACCTAGTGAGACAGAAGGCCCCCCCATACACACGCACACGGAGTCCCCCCACCCCCCGCCAAAGGAACATATTTAATTAACTTCTGGCAAGAGCTTAACCGATTTAAAATGATTTTACAATAAATCTGCAAAGCCCGCACCATATGCAGTGCTTGCGCACAGTTCTCTACTACATATTTTTTTATGACATAGATCTAAATAGAGGAGATAGACTAATCCCTAGTGTATATTCTATAAAGTTAATTCTGCACAGATGAAGCTGTAATTGACTCCCGTATTAACCAAAAGTAGGGAGATCATGCAGGGTAGGTTAAACAATAAAATGGCAATGCTGATTAAAAAAAGAAAGCTTCCCGAGAATTTCATGAACGAGTATTTGTATTTCTCTCTCTTTGAGAAGCCTTTGCGCCTGTACCCACAAGCACTTTTCGGTCTCTGGTCTCTGTGTGGTATTAAAATAACCTTGTGTTAACTGAATTGTAGATGAGGCAGAGTAAATAAGGTGTATTTCAGTGCGTTGTGTAAAGCTAGTTTATTGACACAGTTACCTAGTTTCCTGGTTTGCTCTAAGCACATTTGCTTGGATAGGTTTTGTACCTCCTTGTGTCAGTCAGGATTTCCATTTAACCTTTTTCGTGTTAATTCTTTACACAAGCTGAGCAGAATTCAAGACTTCAGATGGATCATAGCACACAGTTTAAGCACCCCTTATCCTTAACTAGAACTGATGATGAGAAGCGTTATTTTTATACTCCCACTGAAGTGCAAGGTTTTTAACTCTTCACTTTTGCAAGACCTTTGTGTCACTCATTTTCTCCCATGAGATGCTGCTCCTGTTTACAGTAGGAAGGGATTGGTGATACTGTTATATCCTTACAATACACCAGCATGCTCTTCCCAAACACTTCTACTTAATGCAGAGGAAATAACTCTTGCTGGTCTAGCACGTGCCTTTTCTTTCAAGAAAATGTATTACACTGGCTGAAATGATTGGAACTCACCCATGAAGCTACCCATAGAAAAACTCTGATTTAAGACAGGTACCTCAAAACATCCTTTTGCATAGTTTTGCTTTTTCTTTTTGCTGAAACGAAGAGCTCACATTCTTACAAGAGTTCCCAAAATCATCAGATACTTTTCCCACTTGGGAAAAGTTAGATTTAGCTCAGTTTGCTTGTGTTCCAGTTCACGTTTCCTCAGCTGTTCTTACGCATTATGAGGAATCCCGTAACTAGCACAGTGTGCCAACGCCACGATCCTGACGTGCACACTGCTATTCTGAGCAACTGCCTTAGGAGAGGATTGGTTTTACGTTAGTTAAGAAAGCAAGAACACGCACTGGAAATTATGTCCAACTCTTCTCCAGGAACAACAGAACAATAGGAAACTTCATTTTAGTGCCAGCTTTCATTTGCATCAGACCTAAATGATTTTATGCATTTTAAAACAAGGACAGGTCACCTGACATTTAAGGTAAAATATGCACAGTCTGAGTTTCCCACACCAAAGTCTCTGGGGTTAAAAGGCTTTCATTTAGAACAACTTGTTAGGAACACACAGAGGCTATAAGGACAGGACAAGCCCTGCATTTTCTTCTGCCTACAACACAAATCTGTCTTACACGCCTGCCATAAGCAGTTGCTGCATAAGAATTAAGGTGGCCAATACTCTCATGAAAGGCAGCTTCTGTTGGGACAGTGTTGGCCAGAGCAGGGACAAGCAGCTGCAAGACTTGCCACACCACAGCTTGTGAAATGGGCACAAAGACCTCACCACGGTTACCCTCCTCTCTCATCCCAATGTCTCACAACCGAAAGCTCTGACCTGCGCAATCAAGAGCCACCAAGACCTTCCTGGCCTTGTGTCTTCTCCTTGACCTATGTCTTCAGGGAAGAGAAACAGCTGGGAGAGCCAGCTCAGAAACACAGTCTCCAGGGGTTCCACACAACAAATGGGATGATCTGTGTTGTGATCCATCTTTTATGCTAGATACATTTCCCCCCCGTACTTCTTGCTTCCTTTCTTCAGAGTGTTTTCCTCCCTCCTGAATCAATCCCACACATTCCCCTGTTTCTTCTCTGACCTTCATCTTAGCCTGCTTTCATTAAATTTACTTGTCCTTCTTTTGTGTTTGTTCCTACCAACACATAGGGGGGTTTATTTACCATGTGTTTTGCAAGCCATCGATCGTTCACTGTGAACACCGCATCCTTCTCTGAAGCTCTGTTTTGCCTATTTGAGCTGTGAGCTCTGGGGGTAAAGATATGCATGCTGTGCTTGTCCAGCACAGAAGACAGCATGGACCTTAGACTACCTTTGCACACGTAAATTACCGCATGTATTTTCAATCGGTGCCAGAGCTGAGTGTAATTTACGGCATATAATTACGATACTGGAAGCCAAAGCCACGACACTCAAACCTCTCTGCTTGAGCAAATGTTCGCCTTGCCAGGGTGAAGACCTCCATTGGGAGTTCCTGGCGCTGGGTGCCATCCCTGTGGCACCATATTCATATGGGGCTAGGCACAGCACCACGAGCCTCTGCCTTGCCACCCACCCTGAGAGCAGACAGATCTGCAAGGTAGCGGGAGTCACAAGCCCTCCTGACCTGTTGTCACATTTCAAGATCTGATGAACCCCATCTAAGGACATTTATGTGACTAGCCAAGAGAACATGACAATACTGACTGGCATATCCTCCCCTCTCTAAAAGCACAGCCTGATCATCAAGCAACCAGGAGAGAAAAAGACTGTGCTGAGCTGTATCGCCTTGGTCCAGGGTAGGCACAAGTAGAAAGGAGGGAAGCGGGATGCTTGGCAGCATCGCTCACTGACCCTTCCTCAAAGTCATCTGGTAGCATGAATTTGCCTGAAGGCAGACTCAGCAATACGCAGTGTGATATAACAGCTCAAAACCAACCCCAGGAAAGCGCTGGGGGTGGCTGTGGATTTAGATACCCCAGCTCTGAAGGACCATTCAATTGCCTCCTTGCTAGCACCATCTTAAGGTATTTGGCAGGTGGATGTCCACTGCCTTGAAACTTTCAAACTACGTTTCTGTGAAGTGATAGGTCACTAGGGAGCTGCTGTGGCCTATATAACCTGAAGTAAGCTCCAAAAGTAAACTCTACTGTCATCTGAAATTTCTAGCATTAAGTTAATCAAAAATGTCCATTCATTTCTACAGGACTACAATATGAGCTAATAAATCCACCGAGACAGGCTAGTCAAGAGACTGTGCATATAGGACATGTCAGAGTAACTGAAGTTAGCTATGATCTAGATTCACAAGGGCTGACAAGAAACCACAAAATGCCAGAGCAGTGTACAGCAATCCTTAAATGAAATTCATCTTTCAGCAGAAAAACACATTAAGGATGGTAATTCAGTGATAAAAGAGGCAGGCCAGAACAGGTTCAAATGCTGAATATTTCACAACATAACTTCATTAAAGCAGGAGTGTGAGGCTGCTAATCGCTTTATAATAGTTCAGCTTGAAATGAGGTCTGATGTGAATGCCCTTATAGTTTATCTGTTTATATTATTATTCACAAAATGTTACATCGACCTAACGCAAATATACAGTTTTCACTGGTTTTTATTGTGTTGGGTTTTTCTCCTTTCGATCCTCCTGTCTTTACGCAAGTATGCAAAGGGAAGATCTGGGAGGAAGGGTCATAAATTTAGGTCAGATGAGATGATTCACTAAGTCTCGTGTGGATTTAAGTCTTATTAATAATTTTAATACATTCTTCCTTGACAACAATTATTTCAATCACTGCTCCTTTAACATACAGTGTGACGTAAAAATACATGGAGTTTTAGAGGAATGGAACATGCTTCTCATACAAAGAAGGTAAATTATGTCACCCTTTGGAAATTACAGTACATAACCTGGAACAAAAGACAAAAATACATTTGCAAGTAGAAATGCAAATGTACTTTGTTGTATAGCTGCATCATGCCATACCAAGTATATAGAAATATATTATTGAAGTAGAACATGATAACATTTTAAATACAAATATATTAATAAATGTATATTTATAAATATATTACACACCTGATACAAAACCAATTAATATTAATATTTCCAAGGTCAGGGTACAGAAAATGCCATGCTAGTGCATAAGGGTGCTATGAGGTTTTCTATTGTCTGACAGCTTTTGTAAAAGAAGAAAGGAAAAAGAGTTCCTCAGATTTCTTGAGCTACAGTGGGAATGAGAGGAAGAGTGACTTTTAGCGTCCTAAAAAAAGGCATCAGCACAAGAAAAAGTTCCTTTAAAAAAGTTGAGAAATACACATATCCATGTGTGTCTAAACATTTGATTATGAGTAGTACTGATTCTTAACTGCTTGCAGCATTGTTATTAGCAATGTCATGTGAATCAATTCCAGCTTCATGCATTGCAAAATGTATAAAAATGTTTGAAAACAGCTTTCAAAGAAAATGCATGAAATGAGCAATACGGACCAAACCAGCCAGCTGAGAATGGGCAGAACTGCGAGTTGGTCATGACAAATAATTAGCAAAAGTTACAAGCTGTTAACTTTAGGCGAAAGGGCAAAAGTGTTGAAATTATAGAAAAAAAGACATCAAAAGTTGAGGGTGTTGTATTTACTTCAAGTAACTTTCATAAACATGGTAAGTGCATTTTCTGTGGTAAGAGTTGTAAATATGGGAATTGCTGTCCTGGAGGCAATCTTTGTCAAACCAGCGTAGCTCTACAATTAAAAAAACAAAAGCCGGCTAGTATAAAGCTCCGAGGGAAGCTCAGCACCCCTTAAGTATTGCAAACCCCATCTCTGACATGCTGTTGCTAAAAACCTTCACAGCAGCTCTGGGGAAAGAAGAATTTACGTAGACGTGCCTAAAAACACCCTTGCTGCCCATGTCAAAGGCACCTTGGTGGCCTCCAGGTCTGGGTGAGGCTACCGCTGAACCTCGCGCAGAGCTAGCTGTGGCAGCGGGAAGATTTTCAAGCCACCACAGGAAGGATGGGGTACTCTATAAGAAGTGAAAATGAACTTGGTTCGAATAGATCGTGGAATTGGAGAAATGGAAAGCAAAGGCACAAACAGGAGGAGCTACTACAGCTGCCAAAAGTCATATGAGAAAGTCATGACCGCTTACTTCAACGCCCCCCATATTTAACACTTTAACGTATAAGTACGTACGCATGCTTATACATACACAGCGTACTTTTGGATAGCATGTGCCCTCGTGCCCGGGGCACTAACGAAGCATGTAAACGTCTCGGGTTAGCAGAGGCCTTTGGTCTGCCGCTGGCAGAGGACCTCCGCCGGGCACGCGTGGTGTAACAGCCGCACCCCGACCGACGGAGCCGGACTGGCGGCAAACGCCTTCGAGCCAGTGCGATATCCCCACCTACGATGGGGGATGCCTGTAGTAACTCTGCAGACAGATAACTTGTTTCTAAATTGTCCTATTTATGAACATAATGGACCAACATAATGGACCAGTAGTATCCGGGAATTGTTTATTTCAGTCAAATTATGAATGCCTGAAGCATTGTTGTTACAGTCTTCCCTGATTTATTTAATAAACTGACATGGACAGACTGAATGATGAAAATAACCATATACAGAGAATAACCTCTTTGTAAATGACTGAGGAGAAATCCCAGAATAGATTTATGGCAAGCTGCTCAGCATCATAACACAAGGAAACAGCGGAGGGTCTTTTTGTTTCTGAACTGCGATAGCATCGTGTTTATGAATATGTCCAAATGAACTGTGATGCAGATCTTTAGTACGGGCTGATTTTGATCTCCTGCTTTTAGATATTACAAAGCGCAGTCACGTATTTCTTAGCCACCGTACACCCATTGCTAGTGTAATCTGCTGCTTACCATCCCATCATTTCAGATCTAAATCTTAAGTGGTTTTAAGTCTCCACACTTGAGTCGTCCATAAATAATATACAAATGCAGAAATATACTCTCCAAACAATAATAAATTTGGGGAAAAAATGTCATCTCAAATATTAAGTCAGGGAAAACTGATATTCAATTCAGCAAAAACCTTATGAGTGAAAATTAAAGACCACAGCTTTCTTGCATTTCCTTGTGCATAGCAGTACCTTTGTCCATTGATTTGCCCTAAGGAAAGGAGATAAAATACATTCCCTTCCTATTCCAGAGAATCCTGCTGTATTCCAAGCCCAGAATGGGTTTGGTTCAGATGAGTAAGAGAAATCTCTCTCCACGCCTCATTTCCCAAATTTATAAGGGATGCTGGAATTAGTTACTTAAGAAAGCATCTTCAGTAACTTCGGACAGACAGGATTTTATATACAAAAGTGTTTAGGAAAAGCTATTTTCCCTATGGAAGTCAAAATTTTAAAGCATACAAGGGCATATCTGTGTAAATAAGAGTGTCTGCTATTCATTATCTGCTCATCAACATTTGTTATTCATTACTCATCTGTTCACAAATGTAATGCAGTCAGAAAGCAGAAATAATACTATACGGCTTTGGTGACCAAACATACACCAGAAACAACAAATAATAAATAGATGAATGGAGCAGTTGATTATTTGTTATTTATCTAAATTTTATGGGATCAAATTTGCCCACAGAAGACATTCTGCAAAAATTTGTGAAAATAGCCCCGACAGATCTGTCGAAAACCAATGTGGTTCAAAAAGAATCTGTAAACAGAAAACAAAGGAGCTAAGTTTGTCAATTAACCTATTTGCAATGAACATTTTATCTTAGACTTTTACCCTTTGGAACAGATTATATACAGAGAAAAGATAGATAAAAGAAATAAGTCTGTGTTCACAGATTTCATTCACCATGTCCAAGACCATGTGCATACAAGATGCATGTCTGGGTATGAGACACTCTTTTACTCACCTGTGACTTATGCCAGATGGATGGATCTGTTTCTGGCAGCTAAGTAAAATTTTTAAATCTGGATCACTACATGGGCAGTTAATCAACTGAGAACTTAAAACTTAAATCCACTGGACTTATGGCTTCTAGTTGCATCTTCTCCAGCTTCAGAGAACTTCCTCCTGTGAAGGCAGAGGAATTGTCTATCCTTGTGCCAGCGGGGTAGAGTGTGGTGTGAACTGTACTCTTGTGGAGAGTGTCTTTTGTTGGATACCTGACCAAGTCTGGATTTTAAACCTTTTTTTTTATTTTTAAATAGTCTCCAAACAATAGCAAAATTGCCATCAGGCTTTTCTAACAAAATTTTCCTAATTTGCCTGCTTAGACCCAGCTTTCTTTTCAAGCAGATGGAAGGGGGCTAGGAAAAAGAAGGCGAAAGAGGGAAGCAAACTTCAACACTTTTGGTAAAACATACATGCAAAAGCATGAAGGGTGGTTACTCCCTTTAGAAATACGGTAATTTTTAATCTGATCTTTCAATAGTCCTAATGAGTATACTGACTACTCCATGACAGATATCAATTATTAGCAAACAGTTTTACCACAGAGAAATCTAGAAACTCTCACTCGCACCGCAGCCCCATTGCTCCGGCTGCTGTACAGACAGGCAGAAATGACTGCCCGCAGAACAAGGAGTTAACAGCCTATGGTGAGATCAAAGCAGTAGCTGTATTAGCACATATATGTGGCTATTCGCTTTAACTGTCCCTAAATTACCTTATCTGTTTTTCCAAATAATCACTAGTAATTAGCTGCTTTCTTGCAGACATCACTGCAGAAGTAGGCTATGGAGGGACAACTGAAGATAAAGAGTTTCACAGCCATCTTCCCGGCAGGACAGGCAGTAGTAGAAGGGCCTGGCATATCTGTGTAAGAATTTGATGTTCCATAACAGTAAAAATAAATGCTGTTTTCATTGTAGAAAAGAAGGAAAGAAAGAAAATGAAGATGACAAAGGTTCAGATCTTCCTTTGTGGTAGACTGGCATTCCTCATTCCCATCCATCCGCTCTGTCATCTTCACCCCAAGGATCTTTTCTCTTCCTGCATAGGGCCAGCACCCTAATTACAAGCTCAACGGAACTTAATCCAAAAGTGCCTCAAATTGCTAAGGCATCTCCTTGTTGCCAGTTTATTCCTTCCTTTTTCTGCACCTTTCTGCATAAGGGAAGTTATTTTCAGTTCTTGCAACATTTTACCTGTGCCCGTCACAGACACTTTTCTAGAAATCTCGAAGTAGAAATTTACTGTAGCAAGTAGACAAAGGGTCAAAGGTTCAGGGCAGTTTGTGTAAGCCTTCAACAGGGTATGCAAACCAGTTGGGTCTGCAAAACTTGTCAAAAGAACTTGCGAGACCAGGCTTCCTCCTGCGGTTCTCTGAGCGTACCAAGAGCCTCTAAGCAATGCCTTCTTCCCTGCTTGAGTTAAGAAACCAGATAGCAAAAATTCTTCTGACAATAATATTTCCCACTTGTAGCACAGTATTGCAAAAACAGCCCCCTTTGTGGTATTTCAGCAGTTCTGCCCTCAGTTCAAGCAGCAACCATGAAATGCAGAAAAAAAAATATTTTGCAAACAAAGTAAAATCGACTGATAGGCACCCTAAAAAATGGCTTATGGTTCAGCTTCAAGTTTTGAGCAAATGTGTGGCGTGATTTTATGTGTGGAAGAAAGATTCTGTTCATATTTGATTTCACCTCAACTAGTTTGCCCTTCCTGAATCAAAACTTCCTGTCTAAGATATCCAGAAACAATTGCATTGTATTACTGAATTCGATGTGCTCGGTTTGGAGAAAAAATGGTTTGGTGTACTGTGACCAATTGTCTATTACAATGAAGCTTGTTATTAATGGAGTGTACTTTTATATCCTTATTTTTTCCTCCTTGGAAGATAGCAGAGTTCAGCATCCGATAAACGTGTAAATTGCATTTTCCTTTTCACACAGGACAAATTTCAACTTCTGAACCAGCAGTCAACAAAGATTCCCCCAGCTGCTGGAAAAAAAGTAAGTATTTATGAAGAAAGGCATAATAAGATCAGAGGGAAGCCTGTCATAAAAATGCGCATTGCATAATACATGATGGATCAGTTCTATTATTTAACTTTTGCATAGATATAACAATACAGAGATATGCTAACCATCATAGTCAGCATTAATTTACAGTGGGAAAAATAATTAGAATCTCACTTTTTCTGAAGAATGGAGTGAAAATGTAAACAATGCTTCCCTCCAGGCAAGTGCTTTATCAAGTTGACAGGTGCATTTGAATTTCCATGGGTGGGGGACATAATAGGTTATTTATGTGTCATTTTAATAGAAAGGCCCAACCATCAAGATGGACAGGAGACTTTATCAGTACTGCTGTTTGCAACTAATCCACCAATTTAATACCCCATGAAAATACCTGCAACAAAACCTGGACATTTTTCTTTTCCACTCCATTATAGGCAAATCAATATGGGTGCTATTCATCTCAAATCTTTGGCTCAGCAGGTGCCCACTACACAGAGCTCCTCACAACACTGGTGCATCGGCACAGCCGCCTAAGCATAGAGACTTTGAATTACGGTGCAATCAATGACGCCAAGACAGGATCACAAAAGTGCGCTTGGGTCACTAGTTCACTCCCAAATACAAGTAAACAAACAAAAACAACTCCTTGCCTTTTTTTTTTTTTTTTTCTTTTTTTTTTGTGAGAGGAAGGTGATGACAACCCAAAGCTGCGGCATGGGCCCTCGCAGGGTGTCTCTGCCAGTCAAGACTTCTGTGCTGTCTGCTTTACTTTCAGAGCATGAAGCTTCCTGCAGTAACGGTAGCTGTTGCATGGGCCAAAGTAGCGAGCCTCCTGCACTGAATACTGCCGTAGTGTTTCCATGTCATGGCTGTGGGCTGAGACTTGTCTTGTGCAAACTGCCATGAGAACTCATGTACAGAACAAAAAGATAGCTCTGCCCCACAATTCAGGTGCAAACAAGACTCGATCCTACAAAACAGTTCAATTGCCCATCAATTTAATGACAGAATTGTCTTGGAAACCTTGACTTTTGATCAAGGTTACCAATTTTGATGTTCTCTTTAGAATTTATTTTTTTCTGTGTGGACATAGTATTCACATCTACACAAACATGCCCATGCTTGATTAATAATGTTAAAAATCTTGCTTAATTATTATACTAATAATTAAGTATACTAATACAGACAGCAACAGCTTTTCTTTTAACACTGAAAAAAATCCAGCACAACTTTTAAGAGTTTTTGATTACTGTAATTCTATTTGAAGTAGCCACTCCCTAATTTTCACAAACAAGTGGCATATCCTTGGTTGTGGAATAGCCACAAGCCAGAGAAACATTATGCATCTCCTAGATGTAACAGGTTTATTTACATAGATTCGCTATGAAAAAGAAAGATGCTAAAATGTGTACTCCAGTCACACTCTCTTGTGCATTAGCTCTGCTAAATGCTGCCATTTTTTTTTCATGTGTTGGACTGTCAGGTTCATTGACACATAGCCCTGGTCTGACCCAGAGTAAATTTGGTAGCCATGGTCCAATTTCTTCTTCTTTTCTCCTTGATATTTTCACCTATACCAGCACACAGCTTCCCCCCATACTTGTCTACACAGCTATTCCTGCCCCATTTGTAACACAGAGCATATGCTGACAGCTCCTCAGTTCTTCACGGGTCTGTGTGTCAAAGTCTGGCCTGATCCACACAAGAGGGGGAAAAAAAAAAAATTTCATTAGGGAATATTTCAAAAAACCTTTTTCAAGAGCTGAAGGTTTTCATTATTACAAATCTATCCTCATCTGCGTGCAAAAGTTCAGTTTCCACAGATTCATGACCCACCAGGGTCTACATGGACCGGAAAGACAGTCCCTGGTGAGCTTGAAAAGCCTTGGAATAGATCTAAGGAGGACAGAGATAATGAGATCACCCACCATTCGCATGTCCACTCAGAAGCATGTTCTAATTCTGTAGAAACAATTCTTTCCTAAGAAACACAGGTACAGCTCCAGAGATGTTACAAGGATGTAACTGGGAGTATCTTCATGCCCCCTGGGTAATTCCTAAGACTAGCTACCCCTTAAACTTTTTGCAAAAACAAGCAATTCACAACAACATAAATTTGATTAAAACCAGACCTGGGACGTTTCCTATGCTCAGTCTTTCAGTCTGCAAAGTTCATGCATCCCTGTGGCTAATTAGGAAATATTACTCATGGTAGGATCCAGTTATAATAAAATGTATGTTGGCTGAACATTGCATCTTAACAAGCTTCAGACACAGTCACTGTTCTATTTTCCCCCCCATTACTTTTAAGTTGGTGACCGCGTTTTCTAGAAGGAGGACAATGCCACTTCTCCCACCTGCAGAGGACTGTTTACTGTCTTCCCTCCCAGGGCATGTGGTTGAACCTCTGACACGGCACAAGAGAGGAGGTTCAGCTCCAGGAAGCAGAGAGTTTGCTGCGAACATCTACCCAGTTAGCCTGAGAACAAGCACCACGAGATCTGCAACACGATGCCTCGCACAGACAGACCCCACCGCACCAGCTTGCAGGAGTGACTCTGAGCAGCCCAGAACTTGAACCGAAGAGAGGGAAGCTGGGACAAGGCTGCTGCTGCCTGGGCAATTTATCCATGACAGCCCTCTCACGTGGGAGTCATTCAGAGCTTAAAGGAGTCAGGTTGTAAGCCAGATGAAATCCCCTGGGAGCACTGACAAGCAGTCACACATGGGCCAAGCCAAGAGAGTCCCGGGAAAGGCACGGATCAGGAGAACACAACTTGGGCTCTCTGCCCACAACAGGGGGAGATATTATCTCTTCCTTACCTGAAAGCGCCTTATATTTCACTCCTGTATTACCTTAAGAAGTACATCGCAAGCTATGAACGGCAAAGCGTGGGAAAGAAACCCAAATAAATTACTTAGTCCTAAGTAATCTGTGAAAAGGTAGCTCAGTCTGTGTAGAAAAATACGATAGCAAAGACACACAACTGCAGGATGTTGGGTTGTTGTATCGGGTTTTTGTGGCAAAAAATTGTGTATTGGGTTGTATTGTGGTTTGGTAGCTGGGGGCTACAGGGGTGGCTTCTGTGTGAAGTTACTAGAAGCCTCCCTGTGTCCGACAGAGCCAGTGCCAGCCGGCTCCGAGATGGACCTGCTGCTGGCCAAGGCCAAGCCCGTCAACCATGGTGAGCCGACTCCGAGATGGACCTGCGGCTGGCCAAGGCCAAGCCCGTCAGCAATGGTGGTAGCACCTCTATTATAACAGATTTAAGAATGGGTGGGGCAGGGGAAACAGCAACAGCAATTGGAGCCAGAGAGAGGAGTGAGAATATGTGAGAGGAACAACTCTGCAGACGCCAAGGCCAGAGCAGAAGGAGGTGCTCCAGGCGTTGGATCAGAGATTCCCCCCCAGCCCATGGTGAAGACCACGGTGGGGCAGGCTGTCCCCCTGCAGCCCATGGAGCTCCACGCTGGAGCAGATCTCCACCTGCAGCCCAGGGAGGACCCCATGCTGGAGCAGGGGGATGCCCAAAGGAGGCTGTGACCCTGTGGGAGGACCGCACTGGAGCAGGCTCCTGGTAGGACTTGTGACCCAGGCTGGAGCAGCCTGTTCCTGAAGGACGGCACCCCGTGGGAGCAACCCAGGCTGGAGCAGATTGTGAAGAACTGCAGCCCGTGGGAAGGACTCACATTGGAGAAGTTCGTGGAGGACCCCAGGTTGGAACCAGGGCAGAGGGTGAGGAGTCCTGTCCCTGAGGAGCAAGGAGTGGCAGAGACAGCGTGTGAGGAACTGACCACGACCCCCATTCCCCAACCGCCTGCGCTGCTCTGGTAGGATAAGGTAGAGAAAATTTGGAGTAAAGTTAAGCCTGGGAAGAAGGGAGGGGGAAGGTGTTTTAAGATTTAGGTTTTATTTTCTCATTATTATCCTACTCTGATTTTGATTGGTAATAAATTAAACTAATTTCCCCAAGTCGAGCCTGTTTTACCCATGCCGATAATTGCTGACTGATCTCCCTGTCCTTATCTCAACCCACAAGTATTTCTTTGTATTTTCTCTCCCCTGCCCAGCTGAGGAGGGGAGTGACAGAGCGGCTTTGGTGGGCACCTGGCCTCCAGCCAGGGTCAACCCACCACAGTTGGCAAAACAAACAAAACTGGAAGTCTACATTTTAACAGTTTTATACCAGTGTCTATTTTTTTTCTCTGTTTGGATAGCGACTCCTTCCACAAGTCATGTAAGGAATGTAAGCAGCATGTCAGTCTACCAGCCTCATTACATCAGACAGCGGATACTGAAAAGGAAGATGACTGTTTACTCCCTAATCATTTTGCTTCAATTTTGATAGCTTAATAGATGACAGGTTTCTTTTCCACTCACAGAACTAATGAAAGACGTTGCTATTTTATACTATATTTTTGTTACGTAATAAAGATATAAAAAAGGCGAACACTGAAAGTTATTTTGGCCTGAGTAAATGCAAAGCTTTACTGCATGAGAGTATACAAAAAATAGCACCTATAACGGAGATGTTTCCTTTCGAAAGGGCAGACTTTGAGAAAATTATTAGTAAAATCAACAACGGAGCTTTAAAAATACAGATCTAATGTCTTTTCACCATTTGTTCTAAGCAAATTGTATGCCTCTTACAGCAGGATTTGTATCACATTACCTAAATCTTTAATTTCAATGAAAAATGTACATTCTGTAGTAGTTTAGATAATACACCAAAATAATTTCATATCTCATTAAAAACTATTATGTTTTCTGCTTTGTGTGTGTGCTTGATTCACCTGCAACTTTGCTGCTTTTATGCTGGTGTAGCTTCTTTGATCAAGTAAAATTAGAGTAAGTGAGAGCAGCACAGGAATGAATCACGTCCATACATTTTGTGTTATTTAACTGTAACCAGAACATTTCCCCAACTTAGTAGAACAACATATCAATCAACAGAATACTAAGCATAGCAAAATATCAACCAAATTGTTTTAGTATTCAAGAAGAAAAGAGGCAAGTGTAACCAAGAATAGTGTAATGCCTTCTTAAGTCAGCAGAGTTACCAAACACTTAGCTCATACTATTCAAAGATCAAAAACACCAAGAAAAAAGCTGGTTTCTGTATACTGATTGCCTAAAATGGATTCAGCTGACCACCCCCGGTTTTTGGTACACGTAGAAGTGTGAGTTTCCAACGAGGACACTCTGCACCATTTCCCAGTTCTTTGCTGGTTCCTTTCTCATTACATGTCTTATGAGGATGGATGAACCTCATTTGAAGAAGGCCAGAAAACACTCAACACATCTCCAATTTCAAGCACATTTTGATGGCTTGGTTTTACTGAAATACTACCAAAAGACTGTTGACTTCAAAAGTCTTAACACACAGGGAATGGGCATGCTCTATTTTTTTCTCAAGTTAAAATATATTTTGAGAAAAATTATTGAGAAAAATTATTTTGGGATCTTTGCTAGGTGTTAAGCTGAGGAAGTGATATTTATGAATAATTTGTCATTCTTATTAAGGATTCATTTCCCATCATTACAAGAGGATCAACAATCTCACTTGACTCCTCCTCTTATTTAATCAA
>NW_010512782.1:0-12247 GCF_000687285.1 Phaethon lepturus
CCCCGCTCCGGAGCCCTTCGCCTCGGTGGCTCATCTTAAGCCGTTCAGCTGTTGGTCACCATCGCCATGAGGTATACTTGGGCTAACATTGTAGCAAAGGCTTTACAGAAGTAAACATACTAATCAAAAGTTCAGCCAGGCCTAAGGCAACAAGCAGCAAAAGAAATACACGAAATTAACTAAGCCTTCAAAGGTAACCTAAATAAAACTGTTACGCAACTCTTCTTCCAGCATGCAACTTCCTCGCCATCTAAGCTGTTGAGGACTACACAGTGATAAAACACATGCACACACATGCGTATTAATAGGACATGCGGATCCTTGTCCGTATAGCCAGTCATTTAATCACGGAGGAGGGCAGGTTAGCCAAGCCTGGGCTGTCCTTGGAAAACGCGTTTCTCCCATTCACACCGGCCAACTCTTTCAGCACCCCACAGAGCTGAGCACGTTCGGCTTCCCTTGCTCGCCCCTACTCTGCGCTCTCACTGCTGGCTGCCCCTTTTCTTCTCCAGATCTCGTTGGTACGCAGAGATCTCTTGAAGCGGTCTTTGCCAGTAGAACTAAGCCAAAACAGAAGCATTTAATTCCTGGCTTTACCACGTCATGAATCACAAGATCGTCTCTCCCACCCATCAAGGGACCCATATTTTCCCTGAGCTGTTACTGTCTGTGAACCACTACTGGGAGTCTTCATGTCACCAACCTGCAGACTTGGAAAGAAGACTGGGCAAGAGAGACGGCACTTCCTCATACACGAAAGCAGAGAAGGAATGCTCCCTGGGCAGTCCACATCCTTATTCTTGCCCTGCTTCAGCTGGTATAGTTGTCTGGGGTCAAATCCAAAGAATGAAATAAAAATTTCTGTTCAGTGCCCGCCACGGGACAAACTCAAACAGCGTTGTGCTATTTAATATAATATCACCGCAGCTGTCCCACAGGGGTAGAAAGACTGTGCAGGAAGTGGAGCTTCTTTTCTGTGTACATGAAATCAAGCGGTTGCCTGCAGAAGCCAGCCACTGTTTTCTTAAGGAGTGGAAATTTTGGCACAGCCAAACAGGGCAACAACTGAATAGCTTTACAGACATAGTTTAAAGATGAGAAGGGGAAAGAGGAAGTTGAGGAAATATGGAGGAAAAGACAATAACCAAGGCAAAGGCAATGAAGAGAAAAGGGAGAAAAACCAGCAGTGCACACAAAGAACAGGCAATCAGAAAGCTGAGAAATGAGAGGCTGAAGACAAAACGGATCAAGGGCTCTAACAAAATCTCGTTGTGCCAAACAGGGAAAAACACTGACTCACCAAACTCATTTAGCGGAAGAAAACAGTAAGGTAGTGAGAAAACGTGAACCATAAAGCAAAATAAAAGTCAGTCTATCAATACAAACTATATTTTGGACTTGGATTTTGTGATTTCCATAGATGTCTGAAATCTTCATGACTGTCTCCTCTGGTCAATAACCACATAGTCTTTTAAAGAAAAAGCAACTGTGAGTTGCATAGCAGAGAGGAAAAGGAATGGGCTCTGTTTGGTCCCCTAAGCTGAGTGTAGAGATAACAATGTACTGATACAGAAAAAGCTACATGATTCTGGTTTTTGCACTTTTAGGAATTTGCAATGATCTGGGCTGCTCTGGCTGTGTCAGCAACACACTTTTGAGTTATCCCAAAACCTCAGAGTTTGTTCGAAGACTGCTGAATATATTGCACGTGTTTTGGGTAAGGGGACTTACCTCAAAAGCTCTGCTGTTTCCTAACCTGTCTGCTTTTGCTTAATGCAGAAAAAACCTGTATGTTATTATCAGCAGTAAGTGTATCCCATCTGATGTAGAGGGGACTTTTTCTCTTTGTATATTGAAAACTACTTTTTAAGAATGACACTCTCCTAGAAAGTCCCTCACAGATGACTGCATAATACTAAAGAGTAACCGCACATTATTGTTGACTCCTAAGCATTGATTATAACACTGCTATACAGAGTATTGACATACCATTTTCATAATTAATATAAATATTTCTAACTGCCTAGGTAGAAAGTTATAATTTATAAAAACTCTATTTCTGTTGAGCATAAGACATACATTTAAGTTGATTTTCAATGTGTGTTCTGTAGACTATAATGATTCCATTTCCAGGTAGTATACTTTGCTCTTTTATTCAATTATTCATAGTTAAATTGACATTAGGGACCATCTTTCATTCAGAGACCAAGAAGGAAAAGATGATTTTTATAAGTGCCATTTATGAATACAAATTCCTTCCTTCTAATCAACCTGGTAATTAAACTCTCAAGAAAAAGCGCTACCAAATAAGGAAAAAGAAACCAAAGTATCCTGCTAAGTCCTTTTCTTGACACAAAGCTGCTTTTCACTTGAGATTCCCAAGTAAAGCTGCCTTCATCTAACACCACTTATGGTTTTCAATGCCTTGTTCTAAAGTGTCCCTATTTTCTTTCTCTTTTCCTGTTCTTAAGGCTTGATTGTATTTACACCAATGAAAAACACTGAGGTTTCTGAAAAATGTTGTAGTTAAGATCACTTCCAGAAAAATGTGGTGGATGTGTTTATTAATTTGTACTTGCATTACAGAAGTGTTTGAAGGACTCTCTGTGGTAGGTGAGGCACAAAGACTTCTTGAAACAGTCCCGCTCTGATGTTTTTGTAATATGAAAAGGGAGAAGGATTTGACTGATGTGAGGAATATTATTTCCATTTGCGAATGGATACTTGAAGCACACATAACTGAAGTGTCATTCTGAGAATCATGAAGGAGAACTGTGCCAGAATTAGAAGTGCATCAGGTCTCCTGAGTTCCCACCCTGGATTTCACCCGTGAAACAGTTTACACCTTTCCATATGCTTTCACCCTTCACTGTCTTCCAGGGCATTTACACTTTGAAGTTCTCAATCATATTCCAAACTGCTGGAATACATTATGGGTAAAATAAAGTTACAAAAGTAACCTTATCAACCTGACAGGGGATCTGTCAGAAATTATCATGCAAATAAAACTAAGTCCCATAAACAAATGACTGGTTTAATCCTACCAGCAGTGTTCCGTATTCAACCAGACACTCAGTGTTTTCTTTGTACTCCTTGTTCCACAAAGCTCTTTTTCTCCCATCAGTACTAATATTGAGTATGCCTTGCAGAGCCAAAAGGGTCCACAGTCAACCCCAAAACATGTTATTAAGTTTCTTGGAATGAACTGAACTGACTTTTCTGTTTATGTAGCAGAATTGAGGCACTTTCTAAAAGGATAGTGTAAGTGAAGTTCTTGGCTATTATGTGCTCTAGTTAAACAATCTCAGATCTACATGAACAAATAGTGATACTAGTGCTTCCTGGCTCTAGTAATTAACTCCGAGCTCTAATAAATTTTTAAGTGTTTTGTAAAGGTCATCATGAGTCTTTTAGCTTACAGTAAACTGAGGTAAAATGACACAGACATCTCCCAAAGATTCCTGACACGTAGCGGTGACAGGAGAACCCAAGTCTGCCATGCACTACTCTTTCACCTATTCACTCCACTCTATTTTAATCTGTTAATGCACAGAAAGAGTCTCCAAATTGATCTTATGGGTATTAGGAGGAGTGTGGGACCTGCTGGTCTGTTCCTTACCTAGGGTGGGACATTTCTCATGACATTTATGGATTACCCTTATGTAGCCCATATGAGGTGGTGTTTCTTACGTTTTAGTTCTCAGCCCAACAACATTTACCATTAAGCAATCATCTTTATCAGCAGGGAAGACAATCCTTTAATGTAAACGCTTGGGTTGTTCATGACCAGTCAGATGTCACAGAAAACAAAAGCAGGGTCAAATTGTAGTCTAATCCAAACAGTTTTAATCTCATGTTGGGATCCCAATGTATCTCATAAATAAGAATTTAGAAGCTTTCTGTTCCAAATTTATTAAGTTTCCAAAGAATATTTTTAAAACCAAAGCTCTTAATAATGATTTTAATAATATGCATCCTCAATATTAAATTTGTTTTAATAAAGGTTTTCTTTATTTATTGGTTTGGAAAACCTCCCAATTCTTATAGCAACTTAATTTTGCTTGGACTGACAGTAAAATTTCAGTCTGTACACTCAGGGGTAAACAATATTATAAAAAAGAAATATTACTGTTTGAGCTAAATGTTTAAGACCTCAAAGTGGTAGCTGCCAGAGAGTCATCAATTTCTCACTAGCCACTAAACCAGCAAGAGGAAGACCAACTTTTTCTATCATAACCTTTGAAGCTGAAAAATTACGCCTAAACTGTTAAATTCACTATGGGAGTGTTCATACAAGGGATGTGATACCATCCATTGAATTTAAAGCCAGAACAGATCATTAGATAAATGGATGTAGTTTTCTGTGTAATAAAGATGAAATATTTGTATCTGATTACCCTTGCAAAGATCCTAATAAATTGTATTTATCTACCTTTTCAGAAGCCTTCATGACATTAATACAGGAGCATGAACTAGAAAGAAGCTTTAAAGTTTTTCTGCTGGAAGCAACTACCATCACAGAGATTTCAGAAGACTTCGTAACTGAGAACTTCATTATAGATGACCAGATTAAAAAAAAACAGAGCTTACTTATTTGAAGAATTATATTTCATACACACTAAATTATGTTGTCCTCTTGAATAATTATAGACAACTTGAAGAAACTTGGCATCAGTTATTTACTTATTTTTAAACAGGAAGAGCATAATAATTACTTATAATAATTTGGATTGAAAAATGAAAAAAACAGAATGCCATGATAACAGAGAAAACACCAGAACAATAGTTTGGGAACATATTTCCCCACTATTTGGAAAGAACAGAAGAAACGTAGGGAAATACAAAATTAGGAAAACTGAGATAAGAACTAGAAGTTCATAAGATGTAAGGTGAGAGAGTAAGGAAGCTAAATTTATGGAGTCTGGAAAAGCAAAAGATCAGGAGCAACGTGATCTCCATCTATAAATATCTTCAGGGTAAGGATATAAATGGAGGGAATTAATCTCAAACTATGAGTACTGGAAGAAAAGGCCTGGAGCTAAGAAGGAAGGAGTTTAGGTAAAAGTTTTTAGCTGTCGGAGGTGATGAAACAGTGAGCAGACATTCAGGGTACTGCCCCTGAAATGGGGTGTCACAAACACTAGATATGTTTCACTTGTGCATTTTCATCTAACAAATTTCCTGCTACTACAGGAACCTGAGTTGCCCTTGATTTCTCCTGATGTCCTCTCAGGCAGCATTTAAGTTTCTGAGAATTTAGCATACTGTGCTACTAGTTTTAAGTTTGTCATGGGTTATGTGGGAAGGGAAAGATAATTGATGGCCTGAGATAAGTGTACCCCTGTGAGGTAGAATGGGGAAGGTAGAAGAAACATTTTTATAGTTCTTTCTGGAGGTGTTACATAGATACCAATTTTTGTGGATGATGTGCGTGCTCTTTTCCATAGCAACTTCCAAATATCACATCTACCCTTGCTCTTGATGCAGACACTTCATTTTCCTTCCTAAGCTTCATATCTTGCTTCACTGGAATAACTTCTTAAAAGTACTCCTACCTTATTCAAATGGTTTCAGACACCCTTTTTTACTGCTATTCCTGTTCCTTCTATGACCTTTCCTTCAATCTAAGCCTTGATCGTGACGACAATCTTGCAAGAACATCTGAAGACACCTTCACAAATTGTGTGTTATAAAGAAGGAACTTCCAAAGCTTTCTCTCCCCCTCCTTCTATTTAAAGTATCAGACAAGGTTTACCTCACCTTAGAAATAGGTATTTCCAAAGATGTGCCAGTCTCTGACAGCTCAGATATGACCATAAAGTGAAAATGTAGTGTATCTTGGGAATTACTATATTGATATGATAAAAATACTAAGGACTGTGTGGTGGGCCTGTTAAATAATCTTACTAGAAATTTATGGCACTTCTAAGCCATTAAAAGCCTACCTGCGTGTTGCTTTTAGTGAAGAATGTAGCACTCATTTCTAAAAAGTTGATGGCAACTTAGTGTAAGATTTTCTTATACTGTAGGGGAAGAAATAAGTTTCGATCTGCAAGATCATCAACAAAGTAGTTCCCCGAGAACCTGGATCTTTTTTCTTTCCATGATTGTCCTAAGGCAAAACAGTACAATACGTTCCTCTTTTGAAGGAGGTAAAACTGAATTCAGTTCTTTGAGAGCTAGATTTCATCTATGTCTATTGAACACAAACCATATTTATAAGACAGGGGACTTCGTCTTTTTGGCTAATGAACTCAAATTAAACACCGTACCGTAATTCAAAAGGCTAATGTTAGCACTGAATACATTGAAAAAACAGTAAGAATGAGAGCCATATTCATTTGTAGATAATAGTATCAAGTCTGCTGATTACCACTAGCATTGGAAATATGGAGAGATTCCAAAGATGACCAGAATCAGGGTTACAGAATTAAGAAGCTGACAAAAAGTTTATAGTGAAGGAAATTTAGCACATAAGAGATGATCAGTGTCAGGGGAAGAGTAGACGCATAGTCTTCAACTATCTGAGACTGCTGGAAGAAAAAAGAACTGATCTGTTTTACTTCTTCACAATGGATAGAACTACTACTAGAGGCTTGTATTTCTGAACTAGATATTGAAGTTAGATCTCAGGGAAAAGCTTTCTAAAGATAAGTATAGTTAAATACTGGAACAGATTTATTGGGGAGATTATGAAATCTGCATCATTTGAGTCTTTCAAGACGAAGTTTAGACAAACTCTGGTTAAGAATGGTTTAGAGTCAATCCTGCCCTGAGGCAGGGGAAACTTGTATTTGATTCTGCCAAAAAGCAGAAGGATGGACTAAACAGTCTCCTGAAGTCCCTTTCAAGGCATTTCCTGTAATAAGGTTTAATGGATGAAAGTTGTATCTAATTTCATTTAGGCAATAGATAAAATCTATATTTTTAATAGGGAAGATAACTTAATCATAAATAACTGCAAAACTTAATCAGTGCTATGGTGGATTCTCCATCCATTTAAAAAAAAAAAATTGAAATAAGACTGAACTCAGACATGTCAAATAATAACAGCCAATTTCAGTTGCAGGTAATTCCTAGACAAAGGAATTATTACAGCAGAAGTCTTATGGCCTTTACTATGCAAGATGTCACGATGGCTCTAATGGGTTTAATAATCTATTAATTTTATTTATTTTTTTTTATTTATTGTGTTTGTTTGTTTGTTTTTTCCATTGGTCATGTTAATTTATCAAACTGCTTAAAAAAAAATTAAAATAAGACTGAACTCAGACATGTCAAATAACAGCCAATTTCAGTTGCAGGTAATTCCTAGACAAAGGAATTATTACAGCAGAAGTCTTATGGCCTTTACTATGCAAGATGTCACGATGGCTCTAATGGGTTTAATAATCTATTAATTTTATTTATTTTTTTTTATTTATTGTGTTTGTTTGTTTGTTTTTTCCATTGGTCATGTTAATTTATCAAACTGCTTCCTGGCTATCGGTCTCTGACAGTATGTAAAATGCTTTAAAAATTTCTAAAGAGATAACGGTTTATCCTATATACCCTTTCCAGTTGTTAATGCTTCCACACTTAGTGGTTACCCACTATGGATAGGGAAAACAATCCCCTTTTAATGACTGCAGGCAGTAGGAAAATAATTCCACTAATGTGTTTGAGGCAAATATCTTTATAATAGTTAAGTTAATAAGGATGTGATTAATGGATATACAGATGAAATGCATTCTCCACCTCAATGGAAACATCCTTAATTAAGATAGGTTTAAGTGCTAGGCATTATATTGCAAATTGAAGCAAGAACAATGAAAGTACTCAGAACAGACGTTTCTCTCCTTTCATGCAGCTTTTTGACATATGTAAAGAACTACTTGATTTACTCTCTAGATTGCAGATATGGGGCTACATGCCTGAGCAAAACAAGAAACATGCATTAGAAAACGAGTTGTATTCATCGCCATCTACCATGTCCTTCACTAAAGGACAGAGGTGTCTACAGTACAGACGAAAGGCCAATTTGCCATGATTAGTTTAAGTGCAGCGTAGAGGCAGCTGGTCTACACAAAAGTAGGAGAAGACAGGAAAGATAAAGTTCAGCTCCAAAGGAATGTGAGTCACTGGGTAATTCAAATAACAGACTTATGAAACGTACTCCAGCATTCACTGAAATAAAAGGTGAATTCCCACTGACTTTGGGCATGGCACCTTCCAAGAAAAAAAATGAGGTTTAAGTGAATTGATATGTTAATTTAAAATCTTTGCACAGGTATACAGAAATTAGACTGAAGATTTGGGCTCCTGAAACCCTGTTCAATGGACTTCTTTATCTTAGAAAGTTTCATTTCATTCCTCTAAGACCTCTTACATGACTATCTCGTCTCTCTTAGAGAAAGACATCCCATGTTTTCCTTATGCCTCCCGCTTGCAATCTGTAAAGGATAGTAAGACAGTAATGATGAAAAATAGGAGGAATAAAAAAGGCCCAAGAAGGCATGTGAAAGGCCTTCTGGGTACCTGTTTACGCAGTTGTTACGCAGGACGACAGTTACATCCATCTGTGTGCTAGGGGCCAAAACAAGGGTAAGACATTCGTTTAGACCATCTCTGTTCTTCTTCTAGGGGTTTTAGTCAGTCCAGATGTACTCTGCTGCTTCTCTGCAGCATGACTTTCACCCTAAGTGAGATAAATAATGTACAGCAGAAAGCTATTTCCTCTGCACTTGAGCAACAATTTTAGTTTGATCTCAGCATTACTTTTTAGGACTGATTTAATTCAAGATGCAAACAAGAGCAAAGGTTTTATTATCGAGTAACAAACATTTCAGTTCCATCTGCAGTGGCAGTTAAAGGGGTGACTCACAGACCATGGGAGAAAGAGGTAAAATGCTCATTGTCAATTTTGATACTGACTATTCATATTACAAGTAGTAGCAAACCAAAGCAAGATGAATATTTGAACTGCTTGCAAACACAAATCGTGTTGAACAGGGTAAGTGCATCTCCATTTATTATGCAGGGAGCTTAGGAAGGCAGAATATATTTATTGTTAATAGAATATTCACCTCAAGCTATACCAATATGGCTTTTGTTTTGATAATACTTGTCCTTGGGGAGCCAAACACAAACTTCTGAGCGTTTGCAAGGAATGAAATATATTTTCTGGTTAACTCAGTATGGGTCTGAGTTGCCAGGTGACTTCTATTCTGAAGGTGATTCTGCGTCTTTACAGAGGGAGTAAAAACGCAAAAGCTGAGAACAGAAGTCTTCTACCTTCTTTTTGCACCTGTATAAAAGAGGCATGGAGGTGTAAGACATCAGAGAGCTATACACAGTGCCCCTTTTTGCCCTTCCTGTAGAAGAATGTGACTTTAAAATTAAAAATAAATTTCATCACAAGAAGTCCAAACAAATGCAAGTACTGGCAAAGAATTGGTCAGCTTCTATAAATGAGAAATACTGTAACAGCATTACACCTTTTACTCCATCTTCGAAGCCTGGGATATATTTCAATTCTGTGTCTGCAAAGGAAGAAAAAGGCTAAAACCTGAGATAAACAACTGATAGGTCCAAACTATACAACTGAGACCTGAATTTTCAAAATAGCCTGATTCAGAGTAATGAGGACCCATGCTTTTAGATCTAGAAGGCAAAGAGGTCACTTCTGTCCTGAATCCAGACATGTAGGAACACATACATATATATACCTATATCTATTTATACACACACACATATGTATCTTTTGTTTCTCTTCTCACATGATTAAACTCATAATATGCCATCACATACAGCACAGTAGGTAGACTGGATGGAAGAAGATGATAAAGGACAAAAATTTACTATTAGTTTTACTGAATAACACAAACTCATTATCAGGGCTAAAAAGAAAAATACAAATTGTTTGCCACATCTCAGTGGTCACAGGGAATTCTAAAGGATAAATCAAGGACATAAAAATTAAAGCATCAGTGACTCTGCTGGAATATGCTTGAAGCCATTTTAATATCTCTTGCAAAATGAGTTGAGGAGAAAAAAGTGTGTCATTCAGAAGCAATGTGAATGGATGAACAAACAAAATGATCACCTAGAAACATCTTACATAGCCTTTATTACTGCAATAGCAGCAATAGTACTATTAAATAAATACACAATCTTCTATGGATATTCATATTTAAAAGAGTCAATACCCAGTACTTTTTAGCCTGCTCCATATCTCTTTATTGCCAGTCTAGTAGGAGGGAAAAAAAGCATTAAAAACTGACTTATATCCAGATGACCAGTTTCAGATAGTTATGAGCAACACAAATGTGAAGGCCATGACTAGGGAGCAGCTTTGGAGGAAAGGAGAGAATAAAATGTTATTCTCTATTGTCTCTTCACTGGTCCTCTTAAACAGGTGATAAATTTAAGTTCTTTTCAGAAGCACAAAATGAAGCCCCTAAATAACATTTCATAAAACACAACTGGACATATAAGACTTGTACACAGAGGGACAATGTGAGATAAACAAATAAACACATTCTAGAAAATGGTAAGTAGTGCAAGAAGGTCTGGACAGTGCAATATGTTTTTATCTTCTCAGAGATAACAGTATGAGGATAGCAGCAATAATAGGTGGTTTCAAAGCAGATGTTATAGTCCAATCCAGTTCTATTTGAACTCCACATGCTTCAGTGGACAGAAACAAAAATGCTTTAGGATGAGAATGTGCAAACCACCATGTTATTTTCAGCTAGACCACTTATGTCATTAAGGTTTTGCTAAGCTTGCTAAAAGTTTTGAATTCTGGAGTGAGCGGAGAATCACTACAATGCCTTCTGAGATCCTGAAGGCAGCAGCCCCAGATGAAAAGGACACTATTTACTCCAAGTGAAATGAACTACAAAATACAAAATTAATTGACAGCTGTTCACTTTTAATTAGTATACCTCTACAGACAAAACTTTCTTTGCCTGACAATTTGTTCAAGTGGCTTCTCCTTAGCATACCAGAAAGCAACCAAAAATCTTCCAAACACTCTTCTTGGAAGATATCTTGGCTGGCAAATTAGAGGAAATACTGTAAGAAGACACTGCTTTTTCTACAAATAGGTCATCACTGGACACATTTTTAAAAAAGAAGTTTTGCAATGTGAGGTTAGTGGAATTATTTTCTAAGTTATATGCACACACATGTTACTTCCACGAGGTATAGGGATAACAGTGTTAGCATGTGAGAAGGTAAGTCCAAGTACAGAAGTTACGTCTTTCCCTGAATCTGACCTGCTTGGAATCCCAAATGCTTGGGCAGGGCAGTAAGAAGAGGAGGAAGGACTTTTGTTGTTCTTGTAGGCTTAAGAGAAAGGTTGTTCCTGTGGGTTCAATTCTTAGCACAATCCTCTATCTTAGATTTAATTTTTTTTTAATACTGGATTTTTTTTTTTATCTAGAGTGTAATATCTTTTAAGAAGAATGTTACCTTACTGAAAGGTAACATTTTCCTGTAATTAATTAGTAGAAACTGTTAACAGCATTAACAGTCTGTTAAGAGGGATTCAAGTTCAAACATGTGCATAAAGTAACTTAGGAATGATTTTAAGGTCCCTTTGAGTAAGTTGAAAACTGTAAGGCAGTCATCTTCTTTTATATTTGTCTTTAAAACACTTGTTAAAGATATGAAAACTGCCTCTTTGTGATGGAGAGTCCCTGAAGGAAACAGTCTGCAAATGATTTCTTTTTAGGCTTCTCCGTTGTTGCTGT
Organism: Phaethon lepturus; assembly: GCF_000687285.1. NCBI lineage: Eukaryota > Metazoa > Chordata > Aves > Phaethontiformes > Phaethontidae > Phaethon > Phaethon lepturus. The sequence goes on from NW_010512782.1 coordinate 11,739, forward strand.
AAACAGTCTAGACAATAAGCAGCAGGCTGGAGGACCAGCAGTAGGGACTGGTGCTGGCAGACTTCCTTTGCTTAACGACTTGTCGACTGCAGCAAAACTCGCAGACTTCAATCCCCCACGTCTGGAAGTTTTGCTGAAGGACATACAGGCTAGATGGATTCACTGACAAGGCAGTATGTTCTCTTCCTAGAATCATAGGAATCATTTATCTTTCATAGAATCGTAGCGATCACAAAATGATAGAGTTTTTCTATCCAATTATTATCTCCAAGTAATTCTTGGAGAAGTAAGGAAGGGAGTCAGCAGAAGTGCTGCCTTGGACTTCCGGAGGGCAGCCTTTGGCCTGTTTAGGAGCCTGGTTGATGGAGTCCCTTGGGACTTCCCAGTCCTGAAGGGCAAAGGTGTCCAGAAGGCTGGACATCCTTCAAGAAAGGGGGAAGGAGTTAAGGACCTGTTAAGCCACCTGGACACAGTGCTGCCTTGGACTTCCGGAGGGCAGCCTTTGGCCT
>NW_010512783.1:0-528 GCF_000687285.1 Phaethon lepturus
AACTGGTTACCCTTTTGACGACTTGCAGGCAACGAGAGAAAGAGTGGAGAAATTAGAACCGCCCTCACTGCGACTCTTGGTTAAAACTGAGTATATTTACGATGACGATCAGGATCAGTCCCCCCAAGTCACAACGAAGGAGGTCCCCTATATTGCCACTGAGTTGACAAAGTTAAAAAAGGATTTTGGTCGAACCCTTGGGGAGTTAGAGATGGAGTATGTGTGGAGAGTATCATTGCCTGGGGGGGATCAGATTTTGCTGAGCAAAAAGGCGGCGGAGGGGTATTGGGGACTGGGAGTATTTTTAATTACTGGGAATCACCGTGCCCCTTGGTCTTTAACTCAGTGGACAGCCTATTGGGCGGGGGGGGTTGAACCCCTTGGAGAGGGGGTTTCACGTCGCAGTTACGGGAACTGTTGATCAACTGGTAGAAAGTGTGCAGAAGGCAAATTGGAGCCTAGGCAGGAGTCCCAGATGATGATGCCCGTAGACCCCAAACGAATGACTCCCCTCATAAGAGGACTCCC
>NW_010512784.1:0-934 GCF_000687285.1 Phaethon lepturus
TGCGGAGCCGTCGCCTGGGTGCTTAGCAAGGAGCTCCTGTACTCGAGACATTCAAATGAGGTAGTGTGAAACAGCATCAAGTAGAACTCGGACCCAAAGTTTTAGTCCCAGGATACTGAATATCCTGTATTATCAGAGAGGACGGCTACTCCTGAACAACCGAAGGAAACCGACCTCTGCAGAACTTTATCGACCTGCCACGGTTAACCCTGCTTTTCAGAAAGATGACACGAAAATGGATTAGAAATCCAAACAACGTTGAGTCGTTCTATCCTACAAGGCAACTTTTCAAGATGTAAGAATATCCCCTCTCACCTTCAACCATAATAAAAAAAAAACCCAAAAAAATCAATGCCATGGAAACAAACCTAAAATTCCTTTAAAGGATTTGGAGTTTTAATTTAGTACTAGCTGCACAAGTACTTTTATGGTTTCTGCATTCAGACCCAGGACCCTGCTACAAACCTGAAAACCGGAGACAGGCACATAACTCATGGTCAGACCTTAAAATAACGTGGTCAGTTTATCATCCATGCTCAGGCTTATTATTCTGCTAAGAGGGTAAAGCTGTGAATGATTTCGGTGACATGAAGCTAGAACTACCTTACACATTCCTGAAAACCACAAAAGCTTTTTGCTGGCACTGAGGGGAAGCTTATCATGACACCTGCAGATCTGAGGGTTCTTCTGGGGTGTTCTGGCACGTGGTGAACAGAAGAGGTTTTTTTCCAGAGCTGTCAACTAAGATCTTTTTTCACTCTCAAGAAAAGCACTTTTTAATCAAGCAAAACAAAAGGCAACCCACAACTTTGCAAAGCTGTTTACCAAGAAGAGAAGCCACATGGCCTCAGACTATCAGAAGCAGAAATATTTGTGCAAACAAAACTACCTGCTGATTATTTTAAAATCATCTCGGATAAAGTAGACCCATTCC
>NW_010512784.1:965-11514 GCF_000687285.1 Phaethon lepturus
GCAGTGCTCCCACTGAAGTCAGTGTTACTGCATTACACAGAAACAGCAAGGTCTATTGTAATTATAAATCACTGGCTGTAAAATGCTAGATTTAAAGAAGTTTGGTACATGGCTATTATATAATACGACCCTAATGCAAAAAAAAATACTTACTGTATTTAAAAAGAAAAAAGTGAATGCGAGAGTTTGAAGCAGCTCCTTGCTGAAGGACAAGGGGGAGTATTTTTGTCCTCCTCCACCCAAGAAAGGAGCGGGATTAAGTCCCCAGAGAAAGCCCGAAGAGAGGGATGACGCCAGAACCTTATGGTGACCCTGTATTGCTGAGTACAGTCACCCAGCCCCTGTGAGAGTGTGTGGTCCCGATGAAGACAGCGTGCCAGGACAAAATAAACATGTCCAAAAACCAGGGCGGGGCGGGGGAAGTTATACTCTGCGTGGGAAATAGCAGGAGCACTAAAAATTAAGAATACACATGCGTTCAACAGCTAGCCATACAGCCCCCCTGCCCTATCCAGGAGGATTAAACTTAAAAAACTTTCCAAGGTATCTGTGGTTGTTGTTGCTGCTTTTCTTTATATAAAGGGTAGAGCTAAACAGTGCAGACTTTGAAGATCTGCTGGCTGACAACAAACAGCCATCACCTGGGAAGCTCACCAACCCAGCTGCAAGGCATCCATTACAGGGGAGAAAGGTTTTCTACCACTGGGCATGTTCTTCACCTTTGCAAAACTCCTGCTATGAGTCAGTGCTGGCCTTTTGGGGGTGAAGGGCCGCCTTATAAAAACTGATCCCCTGCTCCTGAACTGGTTTGTAACACTGCATGTTCCACAGGACACCTTCCACTGTGTTACTCTTAGCAGCAGCAGCTACAATTTTCCCCGTCCTCTGGGTAAAAGAAATTAAGTTATTTCAGTTTTGCTCAGATGTCCTACAATCAATTCTGGCCCAATGATGCAATTTTAGAAAACACTTGAACACAAAACCCACAGAATTAGCATCAATCGTTATGCGCCCTTTAGCCTGACCTGAGCAACAACCACCAGCACGCTCCGTGCAAGGCTTTGCCAACTCTATTGTATTTCCAAACAGCCTAATGCTATCTGCATCATCAAGAGTTGCAGTATTATCTACCGACGTATACCTTTATACCTCCCCTAAAGTGACATGGGAGAAAGCAGCATACTTTAGATTAAAAAAAAAAAAAAAAGGACCAAATAGTCCACTGAAGATGGACACCAACAGGATATGGCTGTAGGAGACCAGGTAAGGTCATGCTTTGTGCCATTGTAAGTCTCGAGACGCTCCACAACCAGTATTTCATTTGAGCTTTGCACCACTGTGAGACTGAACAAAGTTTACATAACAAATACAAAATGGTAGTTTGCTATAAATGGGAAAAGGTTTGTCAAGACCCCACTCGCCAAATCAGGGTTTCAATAAGGAGTCGCTCAACCTCCACTGGAGGGTTTGCTGGGTTTTTTTTCTTTTTTCTCATTTTGTCCATTTGCATTACATTCCTACAAAAAGGAATGAAACATTGCTATTAAATAGAGAAGAAGAACTAAAGGGTATTTATCAGTACTGGGGAGAGAAGATCAGTTTGCATGTCTAATAGAAAAAGTCTATTTTTGTCCAATACAGCGGAGTTCTACCAACAGCACACACGCACTTTTCAAGTGCTAGCCAAAATAATTACTTCTCTCCTTCTGTAGGGGGAGGAAAAATCCACTAAATCATGAATATTCAATGGACTGATTAATGACATCATAATCTTTTAACTAAAATCTCTGCTCCTTAAAATACAGCGAACACTAGCTGTCAGTTACAAGAAGAATTAAAAATACAAAAATAACTTGGTTTCCAGAAGTTCTCTCATCCTGATCACTCTGGATGTACACGATGGCAGTACAATAGCATGACGCATCTGGGACTCTCTTCACATTCTGGTAGATGTGAACCAGGCAGAAAAACCTGGGTTCTTGCCACTTCCTGGAGCCACTCCAGCTCAGTCCTCTCTCACCTGCTCCCAGGGCTGGCAGCGAGGGAGCGAGTTGCAGGGGTGCCCAGTGCTGACCTGGGGAAACCTAATCATCTGCATTTCCAGCCTTGGACACACCAGCATGAAAAAGCAGATGTTTGGGTCGTTTTAGATAAATTTCCTTGAACTTGCCTTTCTGTGACTTTAAATTCCCCTATGGAAGCCATGATCTGCAAGGGGTGAGGCAGTGGCGGGGAGACAAACCGCAAGGGTCCAATTTAAAGCCATGAGCTATTTCCTCAAAATCTTAAAGTTCTGGCTGGAGTACTGTCAGTGCAATTGGGCTACTGCTTTGTTTTCAGGAGTTGCCAGTCTTCCCTTTTTCTCCTGGGCTTTTGAGAATTCCTGATTAATTCAGCTTTAATTTTGTTTCTTTGCTGCCCAGAACCACCTCTGAGAAAGTCCCTCCCCCCCCATCAAGTCAGGTGAATTCAAGCCTCCATATTGCTTATGGGTTCTTTGTTTCTCGCACTGGTGTTTTCTCCGTGCGGGAATCGGCTCCATGAAATGCTGACAGCTGCTGCAGGAGGCACGGAGCATGCACTTGCCCACTGGCAACCGTTCGCGAAGGGAAGTTGCAACAGACCCTGCAGCACAAGGCCTCATTGCATGCAGAGCTGCAGTCCACATGCTGCTCCAGAAATACAGTAGGTGCTGGTGTTGCCAGGGTCACCAACATCATTAAATCTCTCTGTACCCTCAGTTTATTGGCCATGTGATGCCCAATCTTGTGAAATGGGTAAGCACTTGCAAAAAAAGATTAATTTTTTCAGAAGTTAATATTAAAAAGTTGATGGCACATTGTCTGCTCTCTCTGGATTCATTTTTGACAGTAATTTAGGCAAGTATTTAACATCAAGGAGTGAACTCTTTATCTCCAGCCTTAAAATTTTCCTCCACTATGGGAACAGCTAATACCCAAAAGTAACTTTCTTCAGTTTTATCTTCAAAGTTGGGGAACATATTTAGTTCTACATTACAATGACTCTATTCATATTTCATTAATTTTTAAGTTCAGACTGTGAGCATGGACAGCTCATCACTGACACATCAGGGAAACGCTGTGAAAAAACAAGCAGCTTATTGTAATTCTAGCTTATGAAATTGCTTTATGGTTTCCTCAAGGATATTAAAAAGAGATCTTTGCAATGGTTATCAATAAACATCTTTCAGGATCAGCATTTCTAAAGCTTCTAGAATGGCTTCAACTCTTGACTGAGTTCAGAAATGAAAGAACTCCCTCAGAAAAAGTAAAATCATAGCTTAAAACTCAACTGCTCTTCAGTTTTGCTGCTTTGAACTTCAATATTCAGCTCAACGACCAGAATCTAATTCATAGATCATTTTCCTTCCATCTGAAATAGTCTATTGTATTTTAGTCTGTTCTATTCTTATACAAGCTGGGTAGAAAAGTTTCAGCTTTTCTCAAAAAACAGGGAAGAAGGGAGAAGAGCAAGTTCACTGCACTTTTGACCAATTATTAAAAAATAAGAAAATATGTTTTAAATATTGACTTTCTGTGTGTCTAGAAAAAAAATCACAACTCATTTTTGCATTACATATCTATATGGCCCATATTATTTCAGCACCTAATCGTCTCATAGTCCTTCAGAACATCTCATTTGAGCCCAGGAATACTACTGTTTCTTCATGTTACGTGTGCAAACAAAGAGATACCTAAAGACCTTTGAAAAAGCGGACTTTAAATCCCCAAGGAAGTCAAGAGATGACAAAAATAACCTGTCCAGGATCAAATCAAGAGCCTTTAGTACAAGAGCTCAGCTTGCGACTAGCCTCTGAAGTTCAAGGCTAACACACTCAGCTGACAGCCCCGCAGTACATCCATGCCAGCAGAAAGCAAGGAAATCCAGAAAGATCCCCAAAGTCAATTTGCAATATATCCCTGTTCCTATTAACATTGGGGGTGCTTTTCATGCGACTGTCAGAAGGGCAGATCTGATAGTGCAACAAAGATGTAGGCAAGAAGTCAGTTAGCTCGGATATAAAAACAACTTTTCAGGGTTTAGTTTTCTCTCTAAAAGCCTGATCTTGCCTCCTGTAGCGCTCTGGCCTCTATTACAGCAGAAGAGATCCTAGAAAGGGAGTATCCCCTCTCTGCTGCTCATTAAGCCTGGCTCTGAGAACTCTCTAGATGCTACAGCTCATGCTCAAGAATAACTTACTAACCGATACCTTATCTCAAGTATTCAGCTGAGGGTCAACACCAAAAGCCTTTTCAGAACCCAGGGACTCCTGGGGGTGCAATGCATGTCTCTTCCCTGCACGAGCAGTACTGGGGCAGGACAGTGGTTCAGAAACTGGACTGAACATACATCATTCACGACTTGGTTGTGGTGTAGCCACAGGCATCAATGGAAAACTGACACCTCATTTTTTTCCTTATTTAAGAGAGCTCTCCGTGTATTGATGTCAAAAATACAAAGAGTGTCATCTTAAAGAAAACAACCAAAAAAAAATTACTGCGAGTTTTACAAGTCAGTGTACATGGATACTTGCTTCTTCATGTCGTTTCATGTAATTCTTTTTAGACAATTAAGATATCTCTTGCATTGGCTTTGTACTTAAACTACATTACAGTCATGCTAGGGCAGCCTTTATCCTGCTGTGATTATGAAAGGTGGGCTAACCATATGGAAATAATACACTATTTTAACCTTAAAAACTTAAACCTCCCAATAAGGAGGTATCACTGATTGCAACAATTGCTTAATGAATGCCAGTCTGTGTACTGCACCACACTAATTAAATATCATTGATAGCTATGAATAAAATTCTTGTTACAGAACTTAAAAGATGCTTCTCATAAAAATTTCAAGAGGTCTGCATCTGAGCAAAAAGAATACTTCAAAGCAATTCTTAACATTTAGAAAATCAAGTAGGTCAAGAAAAAGACATACATATGTTTACACTTTGAATTAAACAACTGAATTTCCTTGTCAGGTAGCCTTTTGTTTTATTTTGGGAATCTGTATATCAACTGTTTTACCGGTTCCCAAACCATACCAAGTGCATGTCTCAGCAATACCTCATAGCTAAACACGAGGTGCTGCGTATCCTTGAAAGGCGGGGGGCAGGGGATAAAACCAAACCCAAACTGGATTTTATTCCAGATTTGCTGTTGATTCATCAGGTGTCCCCAGGCAAAGTGCCCAGAGCTGAGTCTTCAGAGTAGTCATGGATCAAATATTTAGACACTCAACCCAGGGCTACAGTTTCAGAAGAGCTCCACTCTGCATGTAAAACCCAACACGCTGGCCAGTTCCGAACAGCTGGAGGCTATGTGGAGAGATGTTGGGTACATCTGTCCTCTGGCACAAACACTGCACAAACTCGCATTCTCTGCCGCTACCTTCATATTTTTAAGCAACCCTAAGAAGCACATTGAAATCCTCAGCCTAGCAATGCTGCTGAAATATTCCCAGTCACCAGCTATGGGTGGTTACTTTGGGAGGTGGGGTCCATGAAACTGCAAAACACAGTGTGGAGTCTCCCGAAAGCAGCAATTTACAGGTAGGAATCTCCTTTTTATTTGCAAAAATTCTCAGCCAAGAAGTCTTTCAGGGCAAAACCCTGCTTCCTCCTCTTGTTTAATGCCTCCATGAAGCTGCTGTAGGAGATTTGGGACAATAGAAGCCAGAGTTTTGGCTGTATTGTGCTTTCTTGTCACGCTTCTATAAAATGCAAGAACATGGGAGGAGGACGACCAGCTACAGCTGAGTCAGCTCCACTCACACCAGTCACTGGATGGTGGAGCTGCAAAGGAAAGCAGATCCCAAAGCTTATAAAACCTGTAACTTGCCCCATCAAGTGAAAACTGGCGCCCAAAATAAGCTGTGATTTTCTCTCCAGTTATAAAAGCAGGATTCAAGCAATCTTCCCTGTCACCAAGCACCGCTCCAGCCACTGCCAGATGCAAACATCTCCATAGGTAGCTCCATCCTGACAAAAACAGCTGCAAATCTTCCAATACAAACTGACTGTTTTCATATGGTCTAAGTAGTTATTGAGTTACCCTGAAGGGATTGTTTTTAGGTTTGAAGATTGCTGCTTTCACTTCAGAAGAATGGCCAGAAAGATTTTTTGCTTCTTTCCAACAATAGCATTTGTTGTGGGTGAAAGATATGACAACTTTATGGAAGCAGAGAGAGAGAATTATGTGCTAGACCCTGCCTCTGAAATGCATCTCCTGAAGGAACAACCATCCACATCTACAGCTGAAGATCTTGCAGAGAAGAGTATTGTTTAAGGGAAAAAAAAGCTGTGCCTATCCAATTCTCTCTCCTTTGGTCTATCTCATCATAGCACCTGGGTGTTACCCGTTTTCTCCATACAGAAGGGGAATAAAGCATTAAGATATGGAGGGATTCACTCAAGTCGCATCCACAGTTTGCAACCGTCCAAAGAAACACGGGGGTCCTCAGCCCTGCCCTCAGCCCAGAAGCACTCTGCCTTTTCCATGACCTGCATGAACCACCGTCTCAAGGACCAGCAGCAGAGCAATGAATGCACTCCAAAGATCCTGCTTTCGTGCTGCCTCCAAAATCACATTAAGTGACAAATCAGTGAAGGCGAGTCAAATGGATGTCACTCTCTCAGTGCTACTGCTACCAAGTGCATGCTCAAGGTTTGCCAGTGACTTCGGCTCAAGGAAGAGTTACGCCATTCTTGCTGTTCATTATATGAAGGCCTATATGCCTGTAGTAAAACAGTTCTGCAGAGCTTAAAGCTTTTGCCTTGCTGGCTTCCTCATTCACTGTAGGTCCCGCAGTCATTCCTCCTCGCTCGCTAGCAATGCTGCGCTTCAAAGACTAGTGCAACATCAGACGGAGACACTGCAGTGCTTTGTTTTCTTCTCTCCTTAACTGCTTTTTTAGCATTTTAAAACACAATGCACTCATGAAAGCTTGTAAAATTCCTCATAAAGTTTACTGTGCCACAGGATTATAGAATACCTCTTGGAACTATGGATAAACAGCTAATCTCAGATCTGTCACCAGAAAGCACTAATATATTTCAAAAAGCTATTAGCCCTTAAACCAAAAGCAACACAGAATTTGATTTGGGGCAACAGCCTATAAAATACTGAAATTGTTTGTCAACTCTGCATTGAAAGCAGGTGGAAGAAGCTGCAAGAGACTTGGAATTTATTTTATTCTGCTATTTGAGGCCTATTTTACATAGTTTCCAAAATGTGTGCATGAAAACTAACATTAAGTAATGCTACTTGAAAAAAAGCCGTTGAACGATTGATTTACCACACATTTCCAGGAAGCAGAACACCATTTGTTACGTTATGCAAGAAGGCAGGGGAAGGCAGTAAATATTACATATAAAAAATAATAAGCTATAAATAGCCTTTGCCTTTTTTTTTTTTTAACAGCATCGTATCTTTAAGGAGCTTTAGAGCCATCAGCACTGACCGTAACCTCCAGATGAGTAATATCCATTTTGTGTATGGAAACACTAAAGCACACCTATTAATCGTAAATGCCCTGGTTATTTCTGAAAGGGCTTTGCAACAGGAATGGCTGGGCTGACATGGGATGGAGAGACAGGGAGGAAAGAGGGTTTAAGGAATGCAAGGAGAAAATACAGGTTGAGATTCTCGTGTGTACAGCCAAAGCCTAAATGTGTTTCACACCTTGCTTCTTTCCCTTTGTAAGTACCTGGTCTTGTCCTTTCCGCTTCTTAGTGGATGCAGGTCATGAAACAGAAAAGAGCAGGAAAGTGAATTTTTTGGGAAAGATAAGATGAAGAGACCAGGCAGATGGAAAAATGCTTCGGGTGAGGAGTGCAGGAGTTGCCTCCTCACAGGGTAGAGATACTTTTGTCAAATATTTTGAGTGAGGTGATCTTTACGCCCCTCAAAACCTCAAAGAAATGGAAAATATCAGCAGGATACAAGCTTAGTTTCTAGCTTGTGGATGTGTGCTCAAATCTCCTGTCAAAGACAGCAGAGCTGGAAATGGAAACGGCTGATGAAACAGAGCAGCAGAGCCTGGCCCCTGCACTGGCAGTGATGCCATTCCAGCGTGGGTTTATTCGTGGCCTGGACAGTGTATTTGCATTTCTTACACAGAGTAATTACTGCAGAAAAGCTAACAGTCACGGGAAAAATATTTTTGGTATTTCTCTGGGAAATAATCTACTATATGCAACAATTTCATTTCTTCCCTAAAAGATACACTCATCTTGGAGCCTTTTAAGGAAGGGAGGTGTCAGAGTAAGTAACCGGCTGCGCTTGTGTTCCTGCATCAGCAAGTGCTGAGGCATACAGCTTAGCATAGTGGTGTGCCTCTGATCTGTACACGAGACTTTGGTGTTTGCTTTCCATCAATTCGACACACATATCTTCGAGCAAGTGCTGAATTCTAAAATGTTGTCAAAAACGGGTTTCAGTAATAAAGAAATTATGCCTTCAGCACCCCTTCATTCAACAGAGTGTGAGGAGTATGGAGCTGACTCATTCCATGGTGCTGTCACTGGTAGTACAAAAATTTCTAACAGAAAGTACTTGATGTACTTGAGACAGTTCTAGAAAGAAAGGACAGTTATTATGACCCACAGAGGTTATAGTAAATAAGCAGGAACAAGATCCACAGGCCTAAGAAGCTGAACACATGCCAACAGCAGCTTTGCAAACTGCTTTACTCTCACTAGGAAACATCCTCCCATCTCTACAGTTCACAGTGAAAAGCCACAAGGTTTGGCTATTCAGAAATGCCATTCACAAATATTCCAGGGCACATTCACACCAAATAAGACAAGACAGCTAAATCAGGATGTATATTTTTCCTTTTCAGTACTCAGTGTTTTGGTGTTCAGAACCAGGATGGCAGAAACGTAGAAGAAAGATTCTTTGAAATAATTTTGGCCATCTCCATCTCTGATGCTGTAAGCCCCCTTCTGTACCAGCTGGATATGGAGAAAGGCACGTGCACACAGTACACAGGCCTTTGGAGAGTAAGATGCACATGGCATAGCTCCAGGCAAACATACATGCCTGACTATCCCTGCTTTGTGCATACAAGGTGGAAGAAGCCTGCTTTCAAATGGAGCGTTTGTAATCTTGAACAGTAAAATTCCATGGATGGATTTTTCTGCCCATACAAAACTGCAACAAGTAAAAACTGAGTAGGTCATTTCAAAATTATGTATATGCATAAATTAAAAAAGGAAAACAGAAAAGCTACTTGCTCAGTTTAGCTACTAAGCTGCCTCTAGTGGCTCACTACAGGTGAAGGAGGAATCACAGACAGGATCACAGGAAACTATTCAATAGGTTAAACTCAAAGGGCTAAGAAGTGCACAGCGTACACCAGCTATCACTTTTCAGGATTAACAGAGAGAGAGCTGCCACATACAAATTATTTTCCAGTCTGGCTATAGTACCTCTCGAGATAACTGAAATTAAGGCCTTCAGGTCTTAAGTTTACCAGTTACAGCTACCAGTGGAAAGCTCAGTCTCCAGAGCCGTGCAGGCACAGAACATCCTCTGGAGTTGGACGTCCACACACTTAAAAATTACTTTATTGAGAGTGCTGATGCTTAAGCACACCTGACGCCAAGCACAGGGACAGTGCTATTGAAGTCAATGACTACACTCATTTAGACAAAATGTACTACATCAGTAAGTGCTGGGAGAACTGGCATCCCAAGTACTGGGTTTTGGAATAAAGCTTCTGACTGGTGAAGCTGGGGAGCAAAGTTACTCAGACTGAGCAATTCAGTGAATAAGAAAACACCATTTACTGGATTTAATTCTTGCATTTGTGAATTGCTTGCAAAGATACATTTTATTTATTTTGTGTGGATAGTCTCAGTAGTGTAATACAAACCTGAAGGCATATATTATAGCCTGTAATCATTCTTGTGCAAAAGACCAGGATAATACCTGTGTATAATACAAATTCATTTAAGCCCTATATTTAAAATTTCAGTACAGTAGCTCACTGAATTGAATCATGTGAGTAATCAGTATGTACAAGTCTGTGTTTGAGTTGTCTTGCTGTTTATCTAGTTCCATTCTGGCTTATGAGATCATTTGTGATGAACAGCTACAAGGTCACAGCATTAATGTGGACTACAGTTCAATCAAGGAACAAAGTAAGTTTTGACATACTACATGTAGGGAGCCAAGAAAGGGTTAAAATGAACCAATTTGATGTTTAATGAATGGTTATTTAAATGCTATGAACTCTAGTAACTTGATAGATCTACTTACAAAAATGACAATTCTCTAGCTTATATTAACTAACCATATTCAAAATATTCATGGCTATAATTTATCAATTATCCATGAACCCTTGACAGTTAGACTTCATCTTAAAATACCCATAATGCAAAACAGCGTTCTGCAAGATTTATGAATAAGCACATTAACTGACCACTCACAGAAAATATAGAGAGTCTATATACCCATGGTACGGGTGTCCTACATAGAAATCAATGCAGAAAGGTTAAAATATTTCCGTGTATAGTTGATCTGCT
>NW_010512784.1:11527-18147 GCF_000687285.1 Phaethon lepturus
TGCTGAACCTCTCTTCTTTGATGCAGGGAGTCTAGAAAGGATTTGTTTTTAAACTCTGCCTTGGGTGGGATAATGAATGGTCTTTCAGCTGCATTAGAACGAGGAAGGCTTGTAGGCAAAGCTTTCAGCTTTTCTTGTAGGTGTAGCTTTAATCACCAGGGACTATGCTGAGGCAAATAAGCCTGTTGATGTGGTATTTCTCTGGAGAAAAAAAAAAAAAAAAGAAAAAAAAAGTAAGAAAAAAGAGCTTTCATTGCTCCTTTAAAGAGCTGCCAGTGCCTGGAACAACATTATATATATATTTATGTGTATATATAAGTATTCTGCTTAGAAAGAACATCTAGGTCATGTTTTCCATACTGATCTACCTTCCATCTGCATCATCAAGGGCACTTTCACTGAAGCAAAGAGCCTTATTAGGGATCTCATCTGCTACTGCTGCTTATTCCCCTAACAGAAGTTTAACCCTCAGCAAGCATATCTCTTTCATTTCCCCAGCAAGCAGACAATGGTATCGGCTTGCCCAGAGGAAAAGAGCTGAATTTCAAGGGAAGGCAAGAACACCCAAGCAAAGACAAATAAACAAAAGATTTCATAAGGTGTCATTAATAAATGACAGATCAACCAAAGAGATATTTTCCCATATACTTCCCATATGGTCCTTAAATGAAAACCTTACTGGGATGTGCAATTGCTGGTATATAGCTGGGGATAAAGGCGTGTTCAAAGGGAATACTGGAGGCTAAGAAATGTAACATCGCTCACCTTCAATATAAGCCATGGCTATAAAACACAACACTTCTGTGCCACATTAGGTATAAGACACCTAGGTACACAGTGATAGCCATCATCCTCCACCCATGATCTGGATTTTTGTTATGGACTATTATTTGACATCTTTATTTCTACTATGCAGTGCTTTACCTAGTAAAGCCTGTTTATATCCCTGGAACAGATCACAAAGTAAGTTTTAACATGTTATGGATAAGAATAGCAAAGCCTGGTCTTTTGTAAGTATATTAAACGCAACCGCTAGTGCGTCTGTTGTAATTACAGTGGTTTACAAGCGGCAGTTTTAGCCCTCTTCCAAATCCTGGATCCACATGACTCGATGATTAGTATTAAAGAGCATGCTGTACTTTTCAGCCAGCAAGGGGCTTGTGTTTCATAGCTGCAGCTTGACTGGGTACTTCAAGGTCCAACGCCTGCTGCAGCAGCCTGCAGGTTCACACGCTAACTCTGATATCATGTGGTATCCTGTTACATACCAGCGTTTACAGCACATCTCAAAACTAGAGGCAAACAACAAGAGGGAAAAAAAATGGCCTGTACACAAGAAAAATGGTGTTGGCTAGTATTTGAAAGGAGGTGATGGAGCATCCTTTAGGAAGCACAGGAGATTGATACTTCAGAAGTTACCATCAGCGATTAAGATTACGTTGAAGCTGTTATGACTGTTGCACTGTATAGCAGTGTCCTCACCAAACACCCAATGACATTTGCATTCAAATGTTAATATCCACCCCAGCAACTGAGGAATGCCCACAGAGGTCACAGGCAAAACTTCCGCCAACCCCACAAAGGCTGATGGCAATCCCTACAATTGTACATGACAGGCCCGTGCTCAGAGACCCACCCACATGGAGCTGTGCTCACAACCCTGTCCAAAAGTCCAATGTGCATTAACATTCTTCAAAATTACACCCATTTTATAACGGTTTGGGGGTTTGCCTTCTTAAAAATCTGAAATAATAGGTCAAGGCCAATCCAGCTTTGAGTAGACAACAAACATCAGATCCCTCCTATGCTGCAAAGGACACAGCCCTGATCTAAACAGGAGGGTGCATGAGTGTAACAGCATCACATCACTGCTCTTCAGAGCGTATCTCAAACTGATACCAAGGGGAACAGGAAGATCTTCAGTACCTCTTTGCCCACTCCTCCTTAGGTAAACCCATACCTGCTAATGTCTAAGTGCATCAGAAGCAGGCTTTGGTGGTCATTTACAAAAAGTCACAAGTGACAGCCTGTGAATGCAACATCTTGACTACTTTCAGAGAAGCAAGCACGAAGCGGGAGCTACACCCGGGGCTGTCAGACTGACAGCGCTGCAATTAGCCCATACGCGTGTTCTAGGAGGAACCTTACAGGTCAGCACAAGTCCCTTAAAGGGCAGCATTATTCAGACATTATCAAGCACTTGTCTTTGATCTGCACAGTTCATGTATGTGCTTGTCTAGTGCGTATTAACTCGTCCAAGATGGCTGAATATTTTCTTTTTAATTTAATTTGATGCTTTGCCTGCCCAGCACTCTCTGTGGCTTACATAAACTCAAACAATGCAAAGTCCAAAAGAGGGGTGCCACTAAGCACCCAACACTGCTGTGCTGTCCTCTGTACAGCATCCTCGCTGAGCTGCCCTTGGAACCCCCAGTGAAACCCCCATCTTTCAGAGTAATTTAAATAGCTTCCTTCTGCCACAGAGCACTTCACAGCATGGGAAAGAAACTCCTCCTGGCTCATCAGGTTTAATTACCTAATTACTGCCTGATATTGGCACTTTTATTAAGGGATCATGCCCACAACATTAATGAATCCAACAGACCAAAGCAGGGCATCTCGGGTATCAGATCTTCCATTCTAAAGAGTGTGCTGAGGCCTCCCAAGCATCCTGTAGCGAGAGCAAAAGAGTCCAGCCCCACAACACAGCCTCCAGACCCTCCTTCCTCCTCACCAACACCCTTCTCTGAGGGGCTTTATCCTGAAATCAAACCTGAGAGATTTTGTTTGTCTCAGTTGCAGATACTCCACAGGGACAAGGCAATTATTTGAATAACCAAATCCCAAAGCATATTCTGGGTACGTTTTTTGTTTGTTTGTTATTTAATGGCTGAGCCCTTGATAATATATACATTAAATAAAGTGCTACTTCACTGACAGGTTTAGGGAACTACTGAGCAAAGGCAAACAATAAATCTGTAAGAAAACAAGATACTTTACAGAGATGATAAATTAGGGTGAAAAACACTCAGATTGCACAAAGTGCTTTCCAGGAAAGTTTAAGTTAGATTATTTACGGCTTCTAAAAATGTGAGGCATAGAAACTGTTCTCCCCCCACGTACACTTCCTGATGAGGATAACAAGAGTGAACTATTAAAATGTGTCTGCAAGGAAAGTCTGGGCTTCTTTACCTGGGTATGGTGGAGTGGGAGGAAACAGCAGACCCCCTTGCAAAGCAGTGGCCTCAAGTGTTGAAGCTTTTTGAGCCAGTGTGAGGGACAGAGGAGCAGGAGGGTTGCTCACAGTCCCTGGGGGCTGGGGACAAACAGCATCACCGCGGGACACAGTGCAGCAGCATTGGCAGAGCGTGCAGTTAGCGCTGAGATACTGGATACAGACAACAGCCTGGATTAGCTTGGCAGCCATCACGTATATGAACTTCTGCAATACTGTATCTGCATGCCATTAGAAAAGAAACGTAATAAAGCCCAAAGAAGCCAAGCCTACATCAAAGATGCAACAGGGACCTTCTTAGTCTGATGGTAGCAGTAATGACATCCAAATACGTGGCATAAGTTTGTTAAGTTTATCATTTCTCCTGAATCTCCTACATGTTTGCACCACAGTTTCTCACAGATTCACACAGCCTCATTTTTTTCATGTTTCAACACTGGGATTTTGCATCCGTTCTTGAAAATTAGTGCAAATTATATCTTTCTTTCCCCTCCATTCAGAGAAAAAAAAAATTAAAAGTGAGGTGAACAAGGGAACCTAATTCAGCAGCACCAAAAGCAACTTAGTGGTGACCTACTTCTTTGTGAAAAGGAAGCAGAAACGCAGGGGACGAGGTCCCAAAGACTGCGGTGCCAGGTGACATCTCCTGCACCAACAGCTCAATCTACCACTGAGTTTCAGGGAGAGCGCTGCAGAAGGCTGTTGTTGCACTGTGATCTGAAAGAAAATTCAGGCATGAAATAATTTGAGCCTATTCATGGCACGCAGAGTGCTGCACGTTTTTCCTTTTTCAAGTAAAACGAAACTGTGGAATCGATTTCTCTGAGCCAAACATCTCATGTGACAAATATAAAACTACATTAAAATATCTGGCAGCTTCACTCTCCTCCAACTCAACATAAGAATTCACATCATCTGGGACACTCAAGCTAAGAGCTAAAGCAAAAGAAGATGTGCAATAAAGGCTAGTTTGAAGCTAGAGAGGGTTGGCTATATTCCTATTTCCCTTCTCTTGAACACGGTTATACTGTGACTAACATACTCTAGAAAATACAGCATGAAGTTTACATTAGGAAGATGTTTGGGGTTTTTTTTTTTCCTACAAATGTACTAACAGTAGCCACCATTAGAATTTTACCATTCTCTTTAGCTGTAGGCCTGCAAAAAATTTCATCATAGATGTCACAAAAGTGAATGTGTAAGTCTTTGGTATCAAAGCAAGACTCTTTTAGAACATAAAACAATGTTTTAGACATCACAGCTTAACATACTTGGATTTTTTTCTTGTGACGGCATCTGTGTACTTACAAACTGGCAATGCACCACAGTTCCTAAGGGAGCAAAACTTATTTCCTCTACTAATCTCCTTACTGAGAGAGTAGTGGAGATCTTAGCAAATGTGCTGAGCTATAAAAGCTTTTACGCCTGGGACAAAGCACACCGAACTCTGATGCGCTACGTTCACTAAGAGTTGAGGGAAACACAATCAGTCCTGCTGGTTCCAACAATAAGACTATTCCAAGAAGTTCAAGCCTGCATTCAAAGCCCCATCCAGCTGTATGTGAAACCTATCCCAAAAGCTGTGGGATATAAAAGCATGCAGACACAGATGCATCAGCCTCCTGCTCCCCACCAGGAGCATCCTATATGTGCAGATAACCTGCCCAGAGAACCACTGCTGTAACTTACAGAATGCTTTTATCAGAGCCCAGGCATCAAACAGGCTCTGCTCAACTTTAGTTTTATACTCATCACTGGAATAACCTCACAAAGAGGCAATTCCTTAAACCCAGCAGAGACAAGCTCTGAGAAAACCATGTAAATATAAAACAGGAAGAAAAATCGATCCTCAATACAGGCTAATGGACTTATGCAAGGCAATATGTATCAGGCAACAGCAAAATCTGAATTCCAGAAATCTCAGGCTGAATCTCTGCATCCTCTGCTCAGTTCAATCTCTTACAAAAGTCAAGGGAAATTCAGATAAATAAGAGATTCAGCAACTGGCTTTTCATCTGAAGTTCAAAAATCCACAGTTACTTCTCCAGAGGAGTTTCTCCAGATCTGATTGCGAGGCTATTGCAAGCAGAAAGCCTGTATACCTGCTCATATAAATTCCAAGCGGGAATTTATATGAACATCAAGGAATCGCAGCGCTGCAACACTGGTTGTAAGTAGCGGCACTACAGTATGCTGCAAACACCACCCTTTCCCCTTAGATGTCTGCTGCTGTTCTGTCTGTCCTATGAGGTGATCCCTGGGGAATTTACAAACTGAGCAGAATACAACCCTGAATTCAGATTTGCACTTGGAATGAGAGTTCCCGGAGAGAAAAAACCCAACTAAGGCTGGAAGCTGCTGCTGGCAAAGCAACCCAGCTCCTCCAGTGGATCAGTCACACCAAAAGGTGAACACTGCCATGCTGCTGGGAGCTCTGTTTTAGGTGAGACATCATTACCACAGACGTGGTAATGATCATGTCAAGTGCCTTTCCCTCATTCAGCCCAGCAAAGCAGACTGCCTCTCCAAAGATCTGAGTGTCTCCCTCAGGCCCCTTTATCCAGGCATCACTTCACTCTCCTTTCTACAGCAAAGGCCTTTCCCAGTTCAGCAGTCCCAGTTCAGCCTGGGATGAGTCAGACCCAGCAGCCATCATGGAGACAAGCATGGACATGCCAAGTCCTGATGTCCTAGGAGTCCTCTGTACCCTGAGTAGCTCTGTCCTGAGCCTCTCTGATTAACACAGAGTTGAGCAAGATACTGTCATATAAAATAAGGCAGACAGTATTTATCAAATTCTTAATTCGTCACACAATTGATAAATATTAGTTGCTCTTAGAACTCAAACAACCAGCCTATATTTTTATCCTCTAGTTTTTATCACACATGATATACTTCTATACTACATCATTACACAGAGTTGCTGCTTGCTGTTAAACAGATGCTGCTATTTATGCCTGCAAGAAAACTGACCTCTAGATGCGGGTGTGCTTTGTTTTGAAAGCATTTATTTCCTTTTGAACGAAAGTCACCAAATTGAAGCAAGGTATTTTTTTCCCCCCATTTTCAGGGTATAATAGAACACAAAAACATAAAACAAAGTATGTTTAAACACCTTTTCCAAATCAAGTAAACACCCATCCATCTTAATAGCAACCAAAACTGATAGCTCTTCCTACACACTATGAACACAGCAGACATTAAAAAGCTGTTTAATCTTCTTCAGAGTGCTCTGGGTAAAAAGCCATGGCTTTCAAATACGTACAAAGAAGGTGAGGAAACTAAAATGCCTTGAAACAGTTTTACTCAGGGGCCAATAGGTTCTGAAATGACCTCTATAATTTCTGAAGTTGCCAAAGTTCATTATTATCAAGGCCTCTTTCCC
>NW_010512784.1:18178-21454 GCF_000687285.1 Phaethon lepturus
TTTTGAACTACGCAGAAGGTGGGTGTTGCCTTCAGTGTATATAAAACTTTTAAGCATTTTTTTAATGTATTCGCCTTGAAAGGTTAGTATACCTGAGGGTGAAGCTAATGATTGGAGATCCATTGAAGTATAGATTTACCATAATTGCTTTTTCAACCCCATCATGAGGACAGCTTTACAGTTTCTCCCGGACATTCAAGAGAAAATGCTGCAACCCCTCAAAATCTCAAACCGCACAACAATTTTGTAGAAGTTACTATTCTTAGAAAGTTTCCTCTTGCTTTACAAAAGGATATTGCATTTTTACACTGGTTCATTCCCATGGAATATGCCAGCATCTGCACCAAAACCTCAAGAACCTGATCCCTTTTGAAAGCAACATTGTTCTACTACTACTAACCTCAGCAGACTCACCAAACGAAGGCTCATAGCACACAGCCTTCAAATTATAGTTCTTCTTCTTAGAGGTCTGTCACATCTCCTAGTACCATGCATGTCTTTCA
This sequence comes from Phaethon lepturus, assembly GCF_000687285.1. Taxonomy (NCBI): domain Eukaryota; kingdom Metazoa; phylum Chordata; class Aves; order Phaethontiformes; family Phaethontidae; genus Phaethon; species Phaethon lepturus. The sequence continues at coordinate 18,682 of NW_010512784.1, forward strand.
GTATTTATTACTATCATTCTGAGTAAGACTAGAACATTTTCTATAAGCACATACACAAATCTATTACTTTTAATTTTATGGCACAGATGCATTCTTTGATGCAACTTAGTACATCTCTGCCACAAAAAAAAAAACCAAACACACCAAAAACAGCCAAAACCAAAAAAACCCACAACCAAACAACGATTCATCCAAGTTCAATTCAGTTATTGATTGAAAGAAATGGTAACTTCCTGTATTTATTCCTGCACTTAAAATTCAAAACCACCAAGACTTTTTTTTCGACAGCATGAAGAGAGGGTTTACCCCTTGTCTAATCCTCTCCAACATTATATTATTGCTCCCTTTCACTTGAGAGAGAAAGGCCAGAAAAATATTCTCCATAAGAGGTGAAACAAAATAGTACAGGATTTGACTTAGATGTAGAATATAAGATCACAAACACCACAGCTGGAAAACATGACAAAGCCAGAGATAACTGAGCACTCCTACAAAAATACATTGCATATATATAGAATAAGGGCCTAATGCAGTGAGGGCTCCAAGACAGTTTCTTATCATTTCTAACAGACCCTGGACAAGAGCTTGAAGCATAGCTCAGGAGGAGGTTGTATTTGTTCTTAATTTTTTCTGTAGGGACGTGCTGTCACTGGATTCACTTCCCAGCACTGAGAACAGACAAAACAGAGAAGAAGGGTCGTATCCTTCTGTGCCTCCAGCACTTAGCTTGGGGCCAGGATGAAGCAGGAGATGTCAGTGTGGCATGTGCTTTCATCAGAAAAAGGTACCAACCCATCCTCTGGTTTTGGTCTTAGAAACACCACGGTCATCCTCTCCAACTCGGGAATGCAGTCCTCCCCTGCAGACAGCACTCTTCTGCATTTGTCTCCAGCTCTTCTGCAGTTTTAACCCTCCCATGGTCATCTGTGTTCATGTAACAAAGCCTACAATATGCCACAGCTGAACCTGTTGAGCATGACCTACCTTAGCAGTGGCCCACAGGTCTGCTCTGACTCCAGATGTACACATTAAAGAGTTACAAGTAACTGCAGATGCCTTCATAGCACTCAATGACAAGTGAGGCTGTATTTCTTCACTACAGTGTCAGACAGTGCTCGGGAAGTGAACACCACCTTCAATTACAAATTTATTAGCCCATACTAACTATAGCCAGAAGGCATTATTATTAGCACACACATTTTTTTCAATCAGACCTTAATTGGCTATCTGCTTCACTCAAGCCAATTAAGTATCAACGCCAAGCTCTCAGAGAAATTACAATTCATTTTTTTCACATTAAAAGGGGGAATCACATGAATACTGGTGTACTTGACAGCTTCCTCATTTAATTCAACTTAAATATTTTTACTAGAACCTAGCCCAAAAGCTAAGTTTTCTGATATTCCATTTTCCCTACATCTCAGTAACACAAGTATTGTTGTTACTGCTAGCTCCTAGGAAGGGTATTTAAGGAAATATGGAAGAAGTTGCCTTTCAGGACCCATCCTTTATTCACCTGGCTTCTCCTTCTGATCTGTCAGCACATAGCTAAAATTAATTCTAGAGAGATGCAGAGAGATCTATTGCACTAATTGGCAATTAAGCAGGGAAATAGGGGAGAGTCTGCCAGACTTAAATATAGACCCACTCCAAAGCGGGTTAATACTGGGGTCTTATTTTCAATTTTTCCTTATGCTCTCCAGTTTGCAGTTTTAACATGAACAAAATTTCTCCCCACATCTCTACGATAAAACAAATAATCAAGTCAACCTTTTATCCTAGCATTTACCCCAGCTTCTAACACATACAAACCAGCTCTGGGGTTTCAGGTCTGTGCTCATCAACCGATGTCATGTATCCAAAATAGCTCACCTCAATTAAGGGAACACGGAGCATTTCAGACTGAAAAAGGCAGTCACACATCTATAGGAGTAAGGGATCGCTAGTCAAACCATGACAAATTTTACCTTTATTTACATCAAAGCATGTCCTAATGGTGCTCAGGTGATGGCTCATTGGCACTGTTGGAGTTCTTTGAGCAACAGAGCCCTCACCATGCCTCAGGAGGTTAAAAAAGGTTATTCTTGTAGTGCTGTACCGTCTGCTTTGATGTAGGTTTGTAATGGTACTGAGAGCAGATTTTTAAAGTGTTGAAAATTTTATAAATGTGACAAACGATGGGCTTTATAGCGTCCTGGAGTTGGAGTATCCATGACAACTCTCTGCTGTGCCAAGGGACTTTTAAGTCAGATACTGGGAAAGTCACTTATAGCCTGGCTTTCATAAGATGCAGCAAGGTCCTGGTGGGATTTTTCTCTTAATCCCTAAAGACTTCACTGCCTCCAGCTGTAATGGGAGACAACATCAACAACCATGGGCTCCCTCAGTTTCAGCTGGCCCCAAGACTAGTTATAGCTTAAAGAAGATCTACCTAGAAAATTGTTCCAGTTAGCATATACAACTAGCTGCCACGAAGGAAGCCCAAATCCACTTGGTTTCAAAACAAACAAAATACACCAACCAAAAATACCACAAAAAAATCCCACCTAAACCTGTTTCCACTTTAACAGCTAAGGAGTTCAATAAGTACAGAGCTCCAGTGGACATAAAAGCTTTGATTATCCCAGGCATGGTATATCCCGCTTAAACACACCAATACACATGTGCCCAGTGCCTTTTAGAAACCCTTATTTTTCTGGCCAAGTACTCTGAATCGAAGTGGTGTGGTACACCTTTAGGGAAAGATGGATTAAAAATAACAGAATAATCATTT
>NW_010512784.1:21485-35622 GCF_000687285.1 Phaethon lepturus
CAGAATTACTCATTACTCTGTCTCATTAGATGACGAGCATTTAGGAGCATGTTTGAATGCACTCCCCTTGAAAACACTTGGTGACAGAATCATAGGTCAGATCGTAACTTTACAACTTTGATCCATTACTAATTCTGTTTTCCAGAGTGATCTCATAGCACAAGCCTCTGTCCCAGCCAACTACAGCTGCTGTTGCTGCTTGTGACTTTCAAAGAATGAAGAGGAGTGGCCTTTTCCCCCCAAAATTCCCAATAGTGAACATTAAAGCATAGTACACAGCCCAATTCTCTGTCTGTGATTAACTGATGTTTTAGACGTGCACAATTGATTTGACCACATACATTATTCACGAGCTTTTTCCCTTTTAGTTGTAAAAATAAACCCTTATGGGTTTTAGGGTTGTCAGCTGTCTTGGGAGCTCAATGCTATACTGTTTGGCACAAGAGCCCCAGTCTCCAAGCCCCTAGGTCATCACCTAAGAAGTCCCAGTAAAGCCTGTGGAAGCAAGTACTCACATCCTGAAATTTAAACATTGCTCAGGTACTTCAAGACTGCTGCAGAGTATTGAATGAGTTAGAGATCCAATTTTAAAGGATTTAAAGGCTCCTGACAGTTAAAAGTCACACTGGCCCGATCCTCAATCTATGACATGCACACAAAAGGGGCCACACAGCTCTGAAGAACAGGCTGCTGAGAGTGTAAGATGTCCTGCTGTACACCAGGCCTGCTCACTAGATGGACAGCAGAGCTGCTTCTGCTTGGACGGAGAGGCTTCATCTGGGGACATACAACCTGAAATTATTATGGTACGGAACCTGAAAGAAATGTGACAAAGTTTACACCAGAAGTAGGATACCAAGGCTCCTACTAAGTTAGCACCATCACATGGGGGGAAACACAGGGGCCCTTTGAACTGCAGGTACCCCATGGTTAGCAGGATTAACAGCCCCAGGAGACCAAACTCTGCTCATTTGTTGTGTGACGGTGTATTGGGTCTGGCTGAGATGGAGTTAATTTTCCCCATCACAGCCCTCATAGGGCTGTGCTTTCTATTGGTAGCTAGAAAGGTGTTGATAACACACCAGCGTTTCAGCATCAAGGCTGTCTCTCCAACATTCCCCCCTCACCAGCAGGCTGGGGGTGGGCAAGCTCTTGGGAGGGGGCACGGCCAGGACAGCTGACCCAAACTGGCCAAAGGGATACTCCATGCCATATGACATTAGCTCAGCAATAAAAGCTAAGAGAAAGGAGGAGAGAGGGGGGCATTTGTTTTTTTACGACGTTTGTCTTCCAGAGCAACCACTGCGCATACTGAAGCCCTGCTTCCCGGGAAGCGGCTGGACATCGCCTGCTGATGGGAAGGAGAGAATAAATCTTTTGTTTTCCTTTGCTTCCATGCTCAGCCTTTGCTTTTGCTTTATTAAACTGCCTTTATCTTGACCCATGGGGGTTTTCTCCATCTTAATTTCTCCCCCCGTCCTGCTGAGGAGGGGAGTGATAGAGCAGCTTGATGGCACCTGCCGTCCAGCCAAGGTCGAAGAGGCTAATTAACCAGCCAGCAACACAACCCGTCCTACTCACATTACACAGAAATCTTAACAAGACCAGCACAGCAGCATTAGCAACCCTTTACACATGACTTGCTCACAGGATGAATCCCCAGATGATTTACTGACTCATTTATGCTTTGTCGGTGAAGTTACAGACTGTGCACAGTGTCCACAGCCAGCACAAAAAACCAAAACCAAACAAAAACCCAAACAAAGCCACCCAAAAAAGAAGGTTCCCAAATGCTTTGCAGTTGCCTCTATTTGCAATCCTGCAAATCTGCAGTTCAGCAAAAGCTTTTAACAACAACAACAACAAAGCAGCATTATGGAAATCTGGTTCGCAACAAGACAATGCAAGAAAACAATTGTATTCCTACCAGATCTAATTTGATTAGCATTTATATACAGGGCTCTCAGTGTTTTGGACAAAATACTGCAGAAAATTCCAAGTTGATATGCTTTTCCCTTGTCAAAAAAAAAAAAAAACAACCCCAAAACTATAGGCTTGGGCATGTTTTGAAGAGTTCTGTCTATTGAATAAGAGGCTTTCCACATATCTTCAGGTTACAAATTAATGAAATACAGAAACAAAAATCTTTTTAAAAACCAAAAATCCTTCTGTAAAGTTGAAGATTATCTTGGAAGATAGGTAATAAGCTCTTAGAGCCCAAATGGTATTTTTTAATAAATGTTATAATTTGAAATTGTTACAACTTAAGGGAATTTTCTAACTGGGATCCAAGTAATTTAAAAGTGAAGTAAAGAGGCAAGGAAAACAATAACAGAATTAATAATATATATAAAAAAATAAACAAGGAAAACAGTAACAGAATTTCTGTTAGTAACAAAAAATTAATTAACAGAATTAAACAGAGTCAATTGAATGCTTTCATTGTTCAAACTAATATAAGGTCTGTATCCAATAAATGTGAAGGTAAACCCGAAAGTTTCCTTTATGTACGCTCCTTAAATCTCTAGGCAATTGATTTCATGCATTTTGCATCTTTATTAGGTTACAGTTAGCAACATGTTAATATCAATAAAAGACATGACTCCAGTAATAGCATCGCTCAAAGTAAAATACAACCTGAGTATTGTAAGTGATCTTTCTTGCTGACAATATTGGATTTATACTAAATACTGAAGTTAATTATATAGATCTACTGGGATGTGTTCCTGCAGAGGATTTTGGACAACTGAGAAACACTATAATATAAAGACATACCACACAGACCTGAGTTTATCCATTTCATTTTATATTGCCTGATAACATGAAATTAACTGAAAGGAGATGGCTGAAGGAGGGAAGAAGTGAGGCTCTTCAGGGCAGCAGGAACCTGGCTGGCTGAAGGGGGACCTTATTCCCCATGCAGGGGTGGGGAACACTTAAGAGAAGTCATACACTGCCATATAACTTTGTTGCAGGCTTACTTTGCAATCCTACTGGTTTGCATTTTTAAGTTGTTTGAGCAGCTTTAAAGGGATGCTTTCCATTAAGTGTGCTGAGCAGACAGCAAGTGGTTGTTAGTCCTACCCTGCAGCAGAACTGAGACAGACATGGTCCCTCTCACAATATGGTTTTGTGACTTCTCATACACCTCTGACAGCTGCAGCACTGCAGAGCAATTCAGATATGTCTAAACCACAATCATAGCTATCTAATGTGCAATTAAAAATCCATTTGCTAGCACAAAAGTACATTTCATTAATTCAAGATGAAATCAGAAGCTGTACTGACAGTAATATTTTTTTCCCCCAGAAATCTCAGGACCGACAGCTTTCAGTTTTTCCCTTCCATGAGGTCTATGCACTAGCCTGCTCGACTACCTCATTCGCATTTGCACACCTACATAACGCCTCAACTTTAAAATATCAGAGCCAGCCACATCATCAGTATTTCATCTTGCCATAAATGTCTCAGTCGCAGAATCATTAAGATTGGAAGAGACCTTTAAGATCAAGTCCAACCATCAACCCAACACCACCATGCCCACTAAACCATGTCCTGAAGTGCCACGTCCACACGTTTTCTGAATACTTAATCTCCTCCTCACTCATCATCTCCTCCTGCCTTACCAGAAAGGATTGCCTGCTATAAGTTGTTATTCCTTGTCTATTCAATTTAGTTTTAAGACATGTAAGGGTCAAGTGTCCCTCTGAGGTACTGCACACACAGCCTGAAACATCTTACCATCAGGAACGTTTTTCTTCCTCGCATTTTTCATACCTCTCTAGTTTCACCTTGCTTCTGCCTTGAGTAATCCCTCTTCATATTTTTGTTCTTCAAATATTTATAGTGTATTATGTTCCATCCCTCTCTCTGTCACCCTCAGCACCTTCCAGCAATTTTCCTTATTAATCAAATCCTTCAGGCTCCTGTTAATTTCTTAGCTACTCTTGTCTGACCATCTTCTCAATTACAGTAACTTCACAGTGATGAAGTAATCAGAACATAATTTATTTTGGGTGCACTTATGTAAATACTTTATAGAGAAGCACAGCCAAGTGGATCGAGTAGTGTTCACTTAGGCAACACAATCATTTCTGACACCTAGACATGCACCGCTCCCACCAAGCACAAGACTTACTGCATGTTATTTCCAAACTGGCCACAGTTAAAGTGGCTACCTCTCTGGATAGAGTGGTAACAGCGGCGGTTGTCTGGTGAGCTGAACAATGCAAACAGCTGTCACCCTATGGTTTCTGTTCAAAGCCACTGACACTCTCTTTTGTATAATGAACACTTATACTGTATGGGGGTTTTCTTCATCTGTAAGATGATGGAAGCTTTACACATGGGAGCTCCTAGAGACTTCAGTCTTTAAGAAAGGAGCAAGGACAGGTCAACAGGAAAGAAGGATAAAGTATAAATCATCCTGCTTGTTCTGCCCTCTGCAGTTCTTCTGCAGATGGAAGGGAGCCTGGAATTTGCAATAATAACCAATGCAATCCTGTTCCACTCTCTCTAGGAGTAGATTTATTTCCTGAGGCTGAGAGACTCCTCTCACGTTCCCTCTGCAATTCAGCTTTCAGCACCGTGTTTACGTTTCCAATGGTTCCATCCAGGATGTGTTTCAAATGCAATAACCAGGAATTCTGCATGCACAATAAAATCCAAACGTACTCACAGCTTACGAGGGTCTATCAAGAAGGATGAATGAGACACCGAGTATCAGTAAGGAAAACAAAAACCCAGACAACAGTGGAAGGGAAAAATCACAGTAAAATCAAACCAAGGTAATTTTAATGTATGCTAAGGAGGGTCAGTTGACTGCTTTTATGTTCAAACTAATGTAAAGCCTATATTCAACAAGTTTGTAGGCAAATAAAATTTCATATATGTGCATTTCTTAAATGTTTAGGTAACAGTAAAATAAAGTGCTTTCCTTCAAGAAATAAATTCCTTTTTAAAAAGAGATATTTCTCAGTTTTCCTCAAGTTTGTAGTGTTTTCAGGAGACACCTCTTGCTCTTCAGTAAGAGCAATCAAGCCAAGAACAAGATTAGAAGACGTAAGAACACTGTTTACAAGCTCTCAGTTAGATGGGGTCTGAAGTACCCTTCTGGACCAGATCAGGCTGCAGTGCAAAGTCAATGCCAACTGTTGGCATTTCACTGCCTAAATCAGTTTACACAGAGATATGCACACCCCCACGCACTCCTCCCGTTTGTTTTCCTCCTTAATGCCACTGCACATGTTTGATTCTTTTTGCACCATGCACAGTTCACATTTTAGGACAGGTGAAAAGCACAGTGTAGCACTAGGAAAGTATCTATTATAAGCAGAAGTTCACCAAGTTTTCCTCTTGACCCACACATCCTGGAGCCATTTCAGTTTCTAGTTCTCATGAGCTGAATTCTTGAGTGTTCTTGTACTTTAAGCTGTTTAAAAAAAGCCTATCACATGCACCAAAATACTCCCCCTTTCACATACCCATCCCACGACATCTGGAATGCAGCTTTCTCTGGAACAGACAGGAAGAGCTTCCCAGATTTATTTTACCATATGAATTCACACAGAACATTCTTGCTAGATGAAGAAAACAGTTTTACACTTGGAAAGTAAAGGTAAGTTTGAGATGGTTGCAAAGAGCAGGAGTGTGAAAAATTACTGCTCCTGACAACATTCAGTAATGTCCTTAGGGGTTTTGGAAAGTAGACTTGGCAACAGCAACAACATTGCAAGGACTATCACTCAATAGCTGACTGAAATAAATGTTGGTTTCTGCTAATATGAGCCAGCTGGGTTTATCCTTGTCAAGAATATCATGCATGGTTGGCCCACAATATATTACACAGGGGTACATAGGGGTAATGATTCAAACCAGAGATCTTAGAAGCCAGCCCATGCCATCTGTAAAACCAAGTCTCATATATAAGGTTTGCTCTGCAGAGGTTTAAGTAACATGAAAAATTGGTTTTCAAACAAAATACTGGTGTTAAAACTTCTCTAGTTCCTTTTCCTCATGTAAACATGCAGTTTTGCTTTGTAATGAAACAGCACAACAGAAAGTTCTCCCCAAAAACCCATCCTCTCCATTCAGAAAGAAATAGCTTGGCCCTCAATATAAGCAAGTCTCTGTATTCGTCATGATTTCAGTTGCTCAGTACAAGTTCCAGTGGGGTAAAAAAGGGACAGGGTCAGGCAGAAACAAAATAAAATTCTCCTTTTTACTGCTGATGCATTTCAAAGACCATGAGAACATGCAAGCATTGTTAGAAGTGATCAGATGGGTGGTTGTACTGCTGAGGTTTTCTGCACAAAGTGCAGTTTGGGCAAGGGTGCTAAAAGCACTTCAGTCCCATAGGCAAGCCTGGAGATCCGCGTGCCCTTGTTGCTTTTGCAGCTTTGGCTCAAGTTGCCCAAGCAAAATAGCTGAACTGGCAGTCTCACACCCACCCTCTTCGGTCTTGCCCTTCTAGTGAGTGCGTCTGCCCACTGCATCGAACACCTTTATGCCAATTCCAGCCCATCTGCACTGAAGACTCCTCTTCCTTCTTTCCAGAGATTTAAGTCTCAATTCTTTCCACCGATTTACACCCAGATCTGTTTTCTGCTCCTGACTCCAAGGAACTGGATCTTGACCTCACCTAAGGCGAGGTAATTTCCTAAGCATAAATTCAAACAAAAGACCCATTTCCACCACTGAAACTTACTCCCCTGTCTCCCTACCCCACCCTTTCCCAAGTTCATGGTTTGGCCATCATCCTCAACGTGACCTTCCAGAATACAACTCATTGCAAATGCTTTCTGAACTTCATCTAACACCATGGAGACAGACTAGTGAAGTTAAACCTCTGGTCAAGGCACCAACCAACATCTCTACTACCACAATACCTGCTTCCCAACCTTGGCAAAGGTTCATGCACCCTTTCACAATGCTACTACAAAGTCAGACCTGAGGAAGCTATTTGGTAGACACCTATAAGAGTGTCCACTCACATGGGAGATTTAACTGAAATCGTGCAAAGTGGAATAAATTGCAGGAGCAATGATTATGTTATACCAACTGTGCTGGTTTTGGCTGGGATAGTTAATTTTCTTCCTGGTAGCTAATACGGGGCTATACTTCGGATTTGAGCCGAAAACAGCATTGATAACACAGTTGATAACAGCGTTGATAACAGTTTTTGTTATTGCTGAGCAGTGCTTACACAGTATCAAGGCCTTTTCTGCTTCTCACCCTACCCCACCAGCAAGGAGCCTAGGGATTCACGGGGGACTGGGAGGGGACAGAGACGGCACAGCTGACCCAGGCTGCCCAAAAGGGATATCCCACACCATACAATGTCATGCTCGGCATATAAAGCTGGGGGAAGAAGGAAGGAAGGGGGGGACGTTTGGAGTGATGGCGTTTGGCTTCCCAGGTTACGGTTACATATGATGGAGCCCTGCTTTCCTGGAGATGGCTGAACACCTGCCTGCCCATGGGAAGCAGCGAATAAACTCCTTTCGCTTTGCTTGTGTGCACAGCTTCTGCTTTACCTCTTAAGCTGTCTTTATCTCAACCCACAAGTTTTCTCACTTTTACTCTTCTGACTCTCTCCATATCCCATTGTGGGGGAGAAAGCCGGCGGCTGCGTGGTGCTGAGCTGCCAGCTGGGGTTAAGTCATGACACCAACCCTCAACTAACCAACTATTTGGAAATTAAGGCTCTTGCATCAGATATAGAAGAAAAGGAAAATTTCAATTCAACATTTCAAATTACAAGTTTTTCCTCTCAAAAGTATTAAAGTATTTTGATCTCAATTGTTATTCCTGATGCAAAAAGGTTTTTTTCATTATTTTTATTGTTATTTTTACAATGTTTTCTATATGGAAAAAGGGCTTCTCTTCCAATCTTTTTTTTAAAGCCATAAAGTGCTACCCTCCTATTTACTGCATGAAAATCATTAGTATATTTTTTTTGAAGTGTGAAGAGTTAAAAAAAAAGCCAACAGTAACTAACACACTTCTAAAATAAACTCAGATCTACCACAAAGTAGCCTACAGTCATAGAGGTGATGTACTCTGCAACATTATTTCCACTTTCATGCCACCTACCAGACTTCATTTATTATTGTAGTTTCTTTTCGTCCTAAAAGAGTCAAGTAAAGGTAGGTATGTGTACATTTATATACAGTGAGCTGCGCAAAGCCAGAGAAATATAAATAGGAAAAAGACTATATAGAGAAATATGGCCAGAAGAAATAAGATCAGCAGGTTTGAGTATTAGAAGTGCAGGAAATACCAAAGCAGAGAAAAAAATTGATACTGCTGACACACTCTTACAGATTAAACATATCTGGTACATCTGACTTGTCAACTGGAATAAGAAGATACAAAAGGATAACAGATATGACATACATTTATGTTATTGCACATACCTAGGGTAAGGTTTTATCTGCTTCTTGGGTAAAGACAGAATACCTACTTCTTCACATTTATTGTGAGCATTTTGAGTTGCCCAAATCCACTGATAATATCAGAACCCGTTTTGGCAATTCAAAATTGTTTATTTACATGTAAGTAATTTGACCCAGGAGACGAGATGAGCTAATCAGCCTATAGTCATTGCAACGTTACCTCATGTATTGAAAATCGCTTTTTTTAACTAGCTTCTGACTGTTGTGTTTTATTTCTTCAGAAACAACCCTATGCTTCAGACACAGGAGGACAACTGTAGTTACAAGGGTTTCCTTACAGATCTCCTGAATAAATTGGGGACCTATAACAGGAAATCATTTGATAACAATGCATCCAGGAGACTAAAATAAAATTTTTAAAACCCTATATTTTTTTCAATCAACAGCACAGCAAAGCAATAACAATATTGAGAAAATAATTTACCAGGGTTTTTTGCTTCCCAAAGCAATCAGAACAGCCACAAGAAAGCCTTGTTGTACAAAACCTGCCTTCCTCACCCTTTTGCCCAGTCCACAAAAATAAGCCTCTTTTCTCCCCCAATACCAGTGTTTCACCAGACTGATAACCCAGCACTCCAGCTCAATTGCTAGTTCAGCTGTTAGTTGACCACAGGCTAATAGGGAAAAATTATACCAATTCTTTTATAAGTGCTTTTAGATTCACAGTGAGATAAAAGCTAAGAAATTATTATCACTAGAAGAGACAGATGATCTTTGAATTGCTCCGCTTTTTGCCTGAGTCTGTGTCCTTATAAAACTTCCCATATGCTAGAAGAAAGTCTTGGCACTTCAGAGAGCAGTGTCAGCTCAGGGAAGACAAGTTTGCCAACTTCATTTTCTATGTCTTAGCCTCCTCTTTAGTCCTCCTTTCAAACTCATTGCTAAAACACTCCAGCCTTGTCTCAGTAGATTTACTTGAGCAACTTTGTCCTATGCATTAAATTTTTAGCAAATGTTATATTTTCCCAGTAAAGGGACTACCACAGAACAATAGCCCTGAAAGATACCAGACAGCCTTAGATATCTTCATCTGCTTCAGAAAAATAACCAAACTTCTGGTTGTTAGTTGTAGATACCTTTGAGGAAGTGAGTGAAAAGGTGAGTGAGTTATGTTGAGCAGTATCTAATTGCCATTCTGCTTATTCTCATCCTCGGGTCTTCTGAGGTTATCTTCTCCCCAGTAGAAATCCCCTCTTTAGTTGTATCATTCCCAACAAAAATGGAGATTAGGACATGTGCACGCTACTCTAAGAGACTTGCTTAAAAATGACAAAGTAAATGAAATCACATAGTTCCTTAGGCCCACCCAAAGGAAGGGAAAGTACAACACATTAGGGAACAAAAGTAAGGTTTGTGCAGTTAGAATCGGCACATTCCTGCAGCAGGAGTGGAGAACATTTGAAGAGTCAATGATACTAAAAGGGTCAGCTGCCATCTGCATTGCATGCATGGCAGAGCTAGCTCAAGGAGTGAGGATTTCTCGGGAGTTTTGATCAGGGTTTCAAGGCTGGTACATACAAAGCGTGCTCTACAGCACTTCATCATCCCCAGCCTTAGCTGGAAAGATCTCTCCTCCTGATGACGTCTAGTATTTTAAATGACCTTGCTCTTAACACGCATGGACCTGGATGAAGAAAAGAGGTTTTCAGGTGTAGGAAATTAGAAATCCAATGGAGTCACTTTATGCACACACCCCCCCTCATCATGTGGATATTGTGTCCTATGAAGAGCTGGACAGACACTTGTCCCAGTTGCCTGTTCTCAACACAAATGAACTCTTGCACATATGGCTAGCAGTAGCATCTTCGAGGCCTTAAAGAGAGAAATATAAGAACAGATTTCTATTATCAACTGCCTGTTGCTGGCAGCAACCGCGACCTTGGTGTGCACAGAGAACCTAGAGAAACTCAGTGCCAAAAAAATGCAGCTGTAATGGGAGAATCAGATACCCCCACGTGCATCAAGTAAATGTCATACCCAGGCATAATGCCAAGACTGATTTTTCAGTACCACTAATGACTATTTCACTAAGTAGTTAATTAGGAAACCACAGGAAAAGCAACTCTTGACTTGGTTCTGCCCAGCAGAATGAGGATCCAGTTCTTCATGCCTGTTCATGCAAATCAACTTTGGCCCATTGATCCCTGTGTGTTTACATTCAAGGTCCATCTTGGATTAAGAAAAGTGAGAGACTTCTTGCCATCAAGAACAATTTGAATTAAGGTCAGAAAAACCCCATACACCTCAGAAGTGCAATCAGAAGAGCAAAATCCTCACAGATGACAGAAAGGTGACATAAATACGACACCACACTGAGGCTTCAAGAAGGTAAAGCTGTACCCCAAATAGAAAGCACCACATCCTACTCTGGTAGGCCGACTGTAAAGGTAGGACAAAACAGGCCAAAATACTTTGAGAAACAGCTTGCAAAAGTTGTAACATCTAATACTAAAACCTTTATCAAAAATGTCCTAGGTAATAGCTTGCTAGAGAGTCTGCAGGGCCAGTGGATGATCAAGGTGGAAAAGGAGCTTTCACAGAAGACAAGGTCAGAATAAAAAAGATTTTTTTTTTTTTTTTTTTTTTCAGTTGGAAGGTTTCAGTGCTAGAATTCTTTCCCCACCAAAGATTATGGGGGAGCTAGTAGCCTTGGAAGACCTACCTGAAAGGGGCTTGTAGTGAAGTGGGTGTTGATCTCTTCTCCCAACTAACTAGCAATAGAATGAGAGGAAATGGCCTCAAGTTGCGCCAGGGGAGGTTTAGACTGGATATTAGGAAAAAATTCTTTACTGAGAGAGTGGTCAAACATTGGAACAGGCTGCCCAGGGAGGTGGTGAAGTCACCATCACTGGAGGTGTTCGAAAAACATGTGGACATGGCACTTCAGCACATGGTTTAACGGGCATGGTGGTGTTGGGTTGATGGTTGGACTTGATGATCTTGAAGGTCTTTTCCAACCTTAATGATTCTGTGATTCTGTGTAATTTGAAGTGCCAGTGGAAGAGGCTATAGCAAAGGTAGAAAGCACCAACAGTGCCAAATCACAAGCAAAGAGCAGCATTCAATCAAGAGTTTTAAATGAATTCAAAGAAAAGAACTGAACTTCTATCTTTTACACCATTTATTTAATATATGATTTTGACCCCATGTTTTATCTTGCAAGGGAGTTTAAGCTGACCTTTCTGGAAGGGCATAAATATAGCCTCCAAATTACTGTTCACAAGGAAACACCTCTTTAAAACGTTTTGCTATGTGCGCTAAGAAAAGCATGAAATGAAAAAGGCCCAAGATTTTTGCCACTATTCCATAATGAAGACAGTTACAGCTTCTAGGATTTTCAAAGCAGGCTAAAGAAGTCAGGTATGCAAATCCCTCCAAAAAGGTTAATTGGGTATCTGATAACTCCTTCATGGGCACCTCTGCAAATCTTAAATTCATCACAAGTGCGCCAGTTTAACCCATTCCAATGCTACTGTTTTCTGTGACAAAACTGAAAAAGCTTACAGAGGTGCGGAGCTGGATCCGGATAGATTAGTTTTCTCTCTCCTACGCTCACTCATCCAAATTTTGGCACTTCCTTAAATAGTTTGGGTGAATCATCCAGTATAGCACTTCTCTCCCCACTAAGTACAGACTGGGCCTAGTGACCTGGCTTGGGATGGACATTTAACTGGAGCTGTGTACAAGCTCGGTTGGGAGTTCTCTCACCCATGTCCCTGATCAACACCTTTGATCTCAGCAGAGCAACATGGCTTTAAAGGATCTGGCGTCAGCTCCTTCGCTCTAATTTTGTTCCTGCACTCTTCAATTGCAGCCAAATCCTGCGCCCGTCTCAATTCTTTGTCAAGTGGTTATAAAAACACAAGTTACCATTAAACCAGCAAAAGTTATAGCTACCACTGCCAACATAACATAAGTTAACTGCATTATCTCAGACTGTATTATAAAGAGCTACATAATGTGCCACTCGGGATAGATTAATAAGAAGATGTTTAATTATTTTACTCAGAGCCGTGAAGATAAATTCACATCTGTAATTAACATTGCACCACCTGACCTGAAAACAGAGCCTGTCCCTCCGAGCACACAGCCACAGGGGAGGCCGTGAGAGGTGAAAGCAGAGAGGAACCAGGTAACTACAAGGATCTACTCTGCAGTTGTATACATTCTTTCCTGTTTTGAACTATAACAGTTGCTTCTAAGTTGACATGTACTCGATACAAGTGAATTTACCTTCCCTTATAACTTGATAATAGTGTGGTTTACAACCCCGGACATCTGAAGTAGCAAATCTGAATTTTGGGAACTAGTCTATGACATAACTTCCCTGAGCTACCCATAACTTGAACCTAAGTTTTCAAATAATACAGCTGATAGCAAAAAATATTTATCTTCACCTTTTGAACTTACAGATTGCCAGACAGAGCAGAATGGACAAACTTCCCTTACATGCATAAGCACTCCTCTCACAATTAGAATTCATTTCTCTGTAAAATACATAAAAGCAAAGTTACTTTAATAAAATACTGCCAGATCTCTAAAAGGTTGGAAGGCAGTTTAAATTCTCATGATGCAAGTGCACTTGAACTCAGTCCTTTCCGTTAGACTCTGATTATTTGCTTTTTTGCATTTCCCATAGGACATGCCACTACAATTTTCCCTTGATGTCTGACATTTCTGAAAGCCCAGAGGAAATTATAAGAATAGCCTAATACAGATGAAAAATGAAGCAATCAATAGGCACTAAAATGGGAAATTGCATACATGTATATTACATTAACTACACAGAAATACATCTTCCAGGAGACTTTACAGTAATTGTTGCAAAAATAAATCACACCCAAAAATTGCTTATTAATGTTATGGGAAATAATGTTGCTTTTAACGTAATTTTTACTGATGGCCTACTAAATTTATTCTTGAGTACACTGTAATTAGTAGCCTTTGCAACAATTCAAGTTAAAAAAAACCCTAAAAATCAGAGGCTACGTAGGTCAAAACCAGTGGTTTTTTTATGATTTTAAAAAGGAAAACAAATCCTAAAGGATTCTAAAGGCTGCTTTCTCGACAATCACAGATTCCCAGCTACACAAACCCTTAATTATGAGATGAAATCAGAACTGGAGATGTTAATTAATATTTCAGTTAAGTATTGAGAAAGAAGTGGGGAAAAAAACCCAAGACAGTCTCAACATTTACCAAATGCTTTTTGAGCAATTCTTAATTCAGTGTTTTCTGTAGATGTTGTTTTGACGATATGACAAGTGACAAATAAGAGAGCACAAGAAGACAGAGGTTAAATAGAATCATAGAATCATTAAGGTTGAAAAAGACCATCAAGGCCAACTGTCAACCCAACACCACCAAGCTGACTAAGTCACGCCATGAAGTGCCACATCTACACGTTTTTTGAATGCCTCCAGGGATGGTGATTCTACCACCTCCATGGGCAGCCTGTTCCAATGCCTGACCACTCTTTCAGGAAAGAAATTTTTCCTACTATCCGGTCCAAACCTCCCCTGGCGCAACTTGAGGCCTTTTTCTCTTGTTCTATCACTTGTTACTTGGGAGAAGAGACCAACACCCACCTCACCACACCCCCCTTTCAGGTAGCTGGAGAGAGAGAGAAGGTCTCCCCTCCTCTCAGCATCTCTTCTCCATACTAAACAACCCCAGTTCCC
>NW_010512785.1:0-9045 GCF_000687285.1 Phaethon lepturus
CCCTGAGGGCCTGGCGGAGCTGTAGGCGCCTGGAACAGGGGCTTGGGCCAGAAACCAAAGCAGGGGCCAGGAAAGCCTGTGTTTTCAGTTACTCCATATTCTTCTGTATTCAGCCTATACTTAGGCACAGGCATTATGTGATTTTTGTACAAGGTGTGGTGGGTTGACCTTGGCCAGATGCCAGGTGCCCGCCTAGCCACTCTATCGTTCCCCTCCTCAGCTGGACAGGCAGAGAAAACGTAAGGAAAAGGCTCGTGGGTTGAGATAAGGGCAGGGAGAGGTCACTCAGCAATTACTGTCATGGGGAAAACGGGCTCAACTTGGGGAAATTAGTTTAATTTATTACAAATCAAATCAGAGTAGGGCAATGAGAAATAAAACCAAATGGGAGGGAATGGGAGTTGCAGTCAGTTCATTACACGTTGTCTCTGCCACTCCTTCCTCCTCAGGGGGAGGACTCCTCACACTCTTCCCCTGCTCCAGCATAGGGTCCCTCCCATAGGAGACGGTCCTCCATGAACTTTTCCAACGTGGATCCTTCCCACAGGCTGCAGTTCTTCACGAACTGCTCCAGCCCGGGTCCCTTCCACAGGGTGCCATCCTTCAGGAACAGGCTGCTCCAGCCTGGGTCCCCCATGGGGTCACTAGTCCTGCCAGCAAACTTCGCCAGCCTGGGTTCCTCTCTCCACGGGGCCACAGGTCCTGCCAGGAGCCTGCTCCAGCGTGGGCTTCCCATGGGGTCACAGCCCCCTTCAGGCATCCCCCTGATCCAGCATGGGGTCCTCCACAGGCTGCAGGAAGGAGCAGGTGGATCTCTGCTCCATGGTGGAGCTCCATGGGCTGCAGGGAGTCAGCCGGCCTCAGCCTGGTCCTCGCCACGGGCCACAGGGGAATCTGTGCTCTGGCGCCTGGAGCACCTCCTGCCCCTCCTTCTTCACTGGCCTTGGGGTCTGCAGAGTTGTTCCTCTCTTGTATTCTCACTCCCCTCTCTGGTGCAATTGCTGTGCCTTTTTTTTCCCCTTCCTAACTACGTTATCCCAGAGGCGCTACCACTGTCAGCCTTGGCCAGTCTGTCTTGGAGCAAGCTGGCATTGGGCTCTATGGGTCATGGGGGAAGCTTCTAGCAGCTGCTTACAGAAGCCACCCGTGCAGCCCCTCCACTACCAAAACCTTGCCACACAAACCCAATACACAAGGTTAACAGGGGTGCATCCCTGCTGAATGCCTTTATTAAAAATTAAACAATAGAATTTATTTCTCACTGTCGCAATCAGTGTATAGCTTCTTGGTCCTGAAAATACAAATTCCTTCTCCCTGCTACCAAAATTTTTATAGTCTGTGAAGCTACCAGATCTTGTGAACAGAATCTCTTTCTACTTAGTGATATAAAAGGGAGATTTTCTTTCCATTTCACTCCAGTTTTCTTTAAAATCCTTATTCGATTTTCAGTGGCAAAACTGGAAATGAAAAGTCTCTGCTCATACTCACTGATGCTGAATGAGAATCCCAGGTACCCTGACCACACATGATGTCTTCCTACTTGCATAAAATCTCAGGCTTACTTTTTCTTTACTGTTCTGTAAACAGAGTTATACAATTTTTTTAAAAGAATGATGAAGATCTTAAGAACAGCTTCCTCTGGGTTAAAGACGTAATTCAAAATCCTTATGGTTGGTTGTAAAATACTTGAATATGCTAGTCTGTTTTTGCGAAAACACCTCCATCCAACTGAAAACTTAGTAACAAGTATTGCAGAGAACTGAAATTTTTCTAGATCCTTTCTTCTTTTCACAAACTTCAATAAACAGCCTTTATTTCCGAGAGAAACAAAAAATACCTTGCTTACAAAGACCTGGTATATTAATATCCTTATTTTACAAATAAATTCAAGAGCAAAATATATCTAGTCAAGGTCAGAAGTAACACTTCAGTGTGACACACGCAAGATTTAGGCATGCTGCAGCACTGGTTTTCAACTGAACTTGCCTAAGAGATGAGCTTTAGATTTTTCCTGTATCTCCACCTCCTCTTGCCAGTAAGGGTGGAGCTGAGGTTGCATCCTCTCCGCTACTCTTTTTGTTACTTAAGGGTGTGTTTTCACAATTAGCATACGCTTATCCAATATTTCTCTGTTGCTGAAAGGGACTTTGCTGCCCCTTGTCACATGTTTGACCTGCTTTCCTGATGGCAGCAGTAGTGACTGTGTGGCTGTAGAGTCATTTCAGCTCATTTGTCTAACTGAAAGCTAAGCCGCCAAGTAAAAGCAGCTAGTCTTCCATCAGCTTTTTAGGTTGATCTGACTTGCCTTAGGACTGTACACACAGTCGTCAAAGCCAGCACAATGCAAGGAAGCAGGACAGGACAGGTGAAAGGGACAGCAGGCCTGGCTCTTTCAGCAACAGCCCATCGCGAGGTTACCTTGTCTTGACCTTGAATCCAAGGGGTAACCAATAGCTGTATTCATATTTTGGGAGTTCAAATAATAGATTACTGAGATGGAATCTGCAGGACTGATGTTAATGTCCCTAGTTAAAACAGCTTCAGTTGCCTTCAATACTCTTCTGTCCAATTTTATTTAGGAAAAAAAAATATTTCTTTAATTCACACAGTGGGGAATTATTATGCTTTATGTGAATATTGTGCTTTGAAAGTTGCAATATAAAAATCTGAGTGAGACATAAGTAAATAGAGGTCCCTTATCTTTCAGCTGTTTGACACTTATTTTGAGCACTGCTATAGAGCACTGATAGGTCTGAAACAGAGAGCTATATTACTGATGGTGAAAACTATGACAGGAGAGGAATGACTTCTGTACAGGCTCGGGTTGCCTGCTATAGTGACCTACCCAGACAGAACCCTGCCATCTTGTGGAAAGCCTTAATATTGAAGTACAGTCAGTTTTGCTTCTCAAAGATATCTTGCTTTTTCTTTTTTTTTTTTTTTTTTTTTTCCCCTTCTCCTGTGTTTTTTTCACCAATGATGTGTTCGTTTCTATAGAGATGGTGTGACTGGCTCAGGAAGCCCAGAGCAGCCAGTGCCTGGAGCTGGGAGAGCGTCCAGGGAAATGCTCTGCAGATCCATGATAGGATTTTCCCATTCTCACAGACTTCTCTTGGCATCTTTTACCAGCCATGTCAGAGACTGGTTTATGAATGAAAAGATTTGGCCAGATTGGGAAGGCTGTTCTTAGGATCAAGGTGAAGAGAAGAGTCAGTAAATGTTAAATTCATGTTTCAGTAACTGGCAAAAGGCAGAAGAAAAGAACATTGAAGACTGTCTGCATGCAGTCTGTGAAAGATGACATTTTAGCATTTGCAAGACACAGAAAGATTTTTGAAATGGTGCATGCCTTTCTGGTGAACATATAGCCTAAATGCTACACTGGAGGTTTTTTCCTTACGCATTTTCTAATAAGACTGTGTATGTTCCCATTATTATTCAGCAGATCTGAATAATGGGAATTAGATTCTAGATATAACAGATCCAGTTCTCGAAGTCTGTATCTGAATACACAGTCATTGCCTCCCAAAACTTGGGTATAGATTTTGTTATGTTTAAAAAGGAGAGTCTAATCTGCAAAATGCAGATGGTACTCTGAATGTAGCTCAAATTTCCTCCAAACTGGGAACTTTTGGACCAAAGATTTTAATTCAGGCCAGACTATTCCCAGCCCTTGTTTTAAGAAGCTATGGGAAGTGCTCTGCTTATTCAATTACATTATTCATATAACTTTAGGATGATAACCTCAGCTTTTGCCTTGTCTTTTCTAGATGTTTGTGCGGACTACTAAACTAGTTCTCTCTCTTTCAATGGATGCCTTTCCTCTCTCATCACTGGACTTAGCAGCTCTATAAAAACATGTTACCGCTGTGCCCGTCCACAGTTATCAATCTCCACTGGGTATCAAAATGTTGGCACTCTAGGCTCCTAGTCTCTGTGCTCTGTGAGGGGAAAAAAACAGAATGCTACCAAAAAAAAAAAAAAAAGAGGAATGTCCAGAAAGAAGAAAAAGTACCAGCACAATCCAACTACACTGTGGTGCTAGAAAAACCCTGTACTTCTAACTATAACTACGATGAAAGCACGCCTCTACCAGCACAGTAAGAAAGTATAAAAGATTAAGGAGATGCTCGTTGGCACATCTGCTTAGTGCAGCTCACTCCTTTTACATCCCATGGTAATTTATATTGCATCTTAAATTAACCCAGCACTAATGCTCTCATTTGGCTTTTATACATTTCAGAGGATATATCACAGCTGTGTTCCATGGTTATACCCACAGATATAACCATATACATCCACTGTGGAGATGTATCTCATGCCCGTAGACAGATTTGTTTGAGCAATTGCTGATAATCTCTCCTCAAACAATGTAAGCTTTACTGGCAAATGGATTCTTCTGTCATTATAAATTGCCTCTCTGCATGGCTGTAAAGCCAGATTGTATTTTTTTCCCCACTTTAGAACAGTACTGTTTTGCCAACATCACTTTAGTATAGGTTTGTTCTTGATGCAGGGGAGAGAGGTAAGCCACTGGCAACAGAAGCTTTATGAACTGTGCTGTGTTAGCTAGGAGGCAGGCTGTGAATCTGGGTCTATAGCATCTGAGTCAGTAGAAGAGAGAGAGCTCTGCTCTGCTTCATAAAATATATATGCTAATCTCCCAAATGGTTACATCTTCTTTCTCCATAGAACAGATGACCTGGAAAAGAAAAGAAGACAAAAAACACTCGAGAGTGGAAATTCTGGGCCAAAATCTGGCAGCTTCCAGTGGATTTTACGGACAGACCTGGCTTTTAAATTTAGTTTCAACTTGTTTTTATAATAAAATATAGCAATGATTACATGACTATTATTACAGGTTACAGTATAATTTCACATGTAACACGAAGCATTCATACATTTATCAGCATGCCTATAAGAAAAATAAAACAAAGGAAGATGTTAAAATGAGATTTGTGCCTAGACTAATAGCCTCACAGCTAGCAAAAATACCATTTAACTTCGGCTTAGTAATGACTACCATTTGCATACTGTGTATCATCTCAATCCAAGCCACATTTATAGTTCTTGTTTCATTTGTCCTTGATTGAGGTGCTGCTCCTGTAGAGGAACAACAGAACCGCACTGCCACACTGGCCAGATTGTGCAACAGTTTTGCAAGTGCGGCACAAAAATTTAACTTATTTGAATAAAGGAACTGAGATTAGCTCAATGCAAATGCTCCCACTGGGGTTCAGCAAAAGACACTACAGCAAACCTTTCAGGTTTCTGAAATCTTTACAGGTGCTGGTGGCCTTGATCTTCCTTTTTATGTTTCATGTGGAAAAGGAAGCAGCAGCACAGTACCCTTCAGTGCCACAGCCAGCACACAGTGCAGCACTCGCTCAGAGCGTTCTACCGTGCCTGTGGCACCTCGGCTTCCCTTTGAGGCCTTCTGCCCAAGGAATGACCAAGTCTCCCTTGTTTGTGAGGGCAATGAGGTTTTGTTTGGCAATAACAAAAACAAGATGGAAAATAAGGTATTAGCTAGTCCATGGTTTTGTTTAGGTTTTAAGTTTGTCAAAGAAAGCCTTTGGTCACTGAAGCCACCCTTGAATAGCTTCAGAAACACAACACAGAAATGAAGAATCACGCATCTGAACTCAAACCATGGGAGACGGATGCAAACTTTATTCCTGCAACACAGACAGACATACAACATCCCTTAGATACCAGCATTCATACTCAAATCATAGCTTTATACCCAAATCATAACTCTGCTAAATCTGTCATTACAAAGTTATGGACATAAAATAGATAGCCTTTTCATGTGGAGTAGAATAATCCTTTTTTGGTTGAGGCTGATGTCTTTTTTTCTTTAATTTGTATTTAGTAAGTTAAATTACTAGTCAGAATAATAAACCTCAATCTAAAATAAGACCAACTATGTCAGTGCAGTAGTAATTGTTTTTTTCTATGTTGTCGTGAGGGAATAGGCAACATTTGCCTGCTGTCTCCTTTTATTTGCAATCACAGTTTAAACCCTTAGCAGAATTAGTTAGAAGAACCTCTTTCAAAAAATGTATGACTCTCTACTGGAAAATTTTCTGTCTTGATTTTCCCATATAGCACCTACGCTATGCCTGGTGACTAAGCTCAGATATGATACTGTATTCACTCGATATTTCATAAGGCAACTGGAAGGGGATTTACATGTACTTACATGGAAATGGACCTAACTATCTTTTGATCTTTTAGTTAAGCATGGGCAGAGAGACACATCATGTCTTTGTGTGATGCCACCTCTCAGTACTAGCAGCACCAGATCCATAGACAGCCAGAGACAACAACCCACTGAGCAGGGATTTCATGTTACACCATTGCAACCATCTCAAGGAGTCTTCCTTTACACTCCAGAATCAATCTGCATTATCTATTTATTCTTTTCTTTCCCTAATTGGCAGTCTTAACTGGTGGGCTCTGCTCCTGCACACCATTGAGGCACTGTAGAGTTCACTGTACAGCTGAAGCTTTTGTAGAACGAGGGAAGCATGATTCATGCAGTAAGCCTGCACAGATCGGTCCCAGACTACAGACTGTTGAACATTGTTGGGATCACCCTGCAAGGGCTCGACCTTAAGGAGAAGGAGCTGTGGCACTGATCTGCACAGCTCAACCTTAAGGAGAAGGAGCTGTGGCATTGAGAAGCTGGTAAACAGCTGGATATCTGCACGGCTCGGCCTTGAGGAGAAGGAGCTGTGCTAAACAACTAAGAGGAAGCAAAGGAGCGCAGGAACACCTGCAGGCAGCGAATCCTGACTGTGTGAGAGGCGCATGGACAGTGCGTGGTATTTTGTATATAGCCAATTGCAATAATGTGAGTAACAAGCTGTAACCTATCATGACTGTGTGTGCAGTGGCTAAGCAAAAATTATGATATATATTGGAGTCAAACAAGACAATAAACGGCTTCGGAATATAACTCTTATCCTTCTCCTGCAGAGCATCTTTGACTCTAATTGATATCTGAGTAGTTTGTTGAACATAATTAACTTCTGAGGGATACATGCCTCCTTCTTTCACATGGTGTGGAATTGTCTCTCCAAATTATGCTGCTGAAAGGGCCTGTAAGAGTAAGTTACTGTCTGAATGACAGGCCTTCTGCACATATATATTGCTTAAGCATAAGTATTCCAGCTCCACTGCTGGTAGAATCTGAAATTTCGTATACTGGGAAGCGGAAAGTCTCAGCTCCGATCCCAAAAGGTCTCAGGTAAGACTCTACCTACAACATCTACAGACAGAGAAGTAATAATCAGATTTTTTCTTGAAGCCAGCTTTGACCATTGCATTCAAAACAAGTAAGACACTTGGCTTTAGAGGAAGAGGGGATTTGAAAAAGTCACAATAAAAGGTTTTGCAATTCTCAGATTTTTTTAATATCTATCTTTCTGTAACGTGTCAAGCTAACGGGGAACAGGGTAACAATGAGCCAGCACTCAATAGAATGAGCTACATAATTCACTCACTACTTTAATGCTTGTTAAGCACTCACCTCAAATTCATGCCAGCAGAGCCTTTCCATTACTCCACAATAGCATCTAGTCTTGTTAGACTCCATGGTGCTCCTATGGGAGTCTAAAAGGACTAAAGCCTGTAGCACAACCTCCCTGGGACTGCAGATGGGTTCCAAGTGGGATTGAAACACTGAACGGAAGCCCCCACTTTCTAATAAGTATCAGGAAAACCTAGCATGCTATTTGCCGTCTTATTTTGAATGCATATGTAAAATATGTTACAGTGAGACTATTTTGATGGCTGCAAAAGATTCATTTCCCCATTTTCACACAGCTATCTCATCCTTTCTCGTATAACATAGCTGCTTCACTACCAGCAAATAAATATGCTTTCTTTCTATCCAATTTTAGCGTATGAATTGTTTTGCCTACTTCACCCTAGTAGCAGGTATCCATCCTTAAATGGCCAATACCGTGCCAGAATTTCTTTACTTGGATAATAAAACAGAAAGGTTAACAAACTCCAGAGCCACCTGGGCAGGAGGATCTCATTTATGGGTATGCCAAGGGAACGTCACCCATGCTGAGGAGCTGCAGTGTCAGCCCTGGGCAGACTCTCTTCTCCTCAGACCTGCTCCAGAGGTACAAGCCATAACATGACATTTACAGTATCTTTCCAGCACTTATTTTTAGTCATTTTTACCAGTGGAGGAGAATCGAGATGACCTCACCAGCAGCAGCCATAGCTAACTGGCACTGACAGTCTCATTAGTCTCAATTAACACAGCAGAAAGATGACACGGAATCACAGATCACCGAATAATAAAGGCTGGAAAAGACCTTTAAGATCATCAAGTCCAACCATCAGCCTAACACCACCATGCCCACTAAACCATGTCCCAAAGTGCCATGTCTACTCCTGCTCCAAATATTTCAGTGATAGTGACACCACCACCACCCTGGGCAGCCTGTTCCAATGCTTGACCACTCTCTCAGTAAGGAAATTTTTCCTAATATCCAATCTAAACCTCCCCTGGTGCAACTTGAGGCCATTTCCTCTTGTTCTATCGCTAGTGACTTCGGAGAAGAGACCAACACCCACCTCACCACAACCCCCTTTCAGGTAGTTGTAGAGAGCCATAAGATCTCCCCTCAGCCTCCTCTTCTCCAGACTAAACAACCCCAGTTCCCTCAGCTGTTCCTCCTCATAAGACTTGTGCTCCAGACCCCTCACCAGCTTCGTTGCTCTTTTCTGGACATGCTCCAGCAACTCAATGTCCTTCTTGTAGTGAGGAGCCCAAAACTGAACGCAGGATTCGAGGTTTTGCCTCACCAGGGTCAAGTACAGGGGCATGATCACTTCCCTACTCCTGCTGGCCACACTATTTCTGATACAGGCCAGGACGCTGTTGGCCTTCTTGGCCACCTGGGCACACTGCCGGCTCATGTTCAGCCGGCTGTCAACCAGCACCCCTAGGCCCTTTTCCACCAGGCAGCTTTCCAGCCACTCCTCCCCAAGCCTGTAGCGTTGCCTGGGGTTGTTGTG
>NW_010512785.1:9814-10038 GCF_000687285.1 Phaethon lepturus
TGGTGCCTCCCCTGTTACCCAGGACTGCTGATAAATGATGGAGAACGGCTTGGCAAGCCCCTCCGACAGCTCCCTCAGTACTCTTTTGTGGAACCCATTCGGCCCCATGGACTTGTGAGTGTCCAGGTGGTGCAGCAGGTCGTTAACTGATTCCTCCTGGATTATGGGGAGTTTATTGTGCTCTCCATCCCTTTCTTCATGCTCAGGGGGCTGAATACCCTGCC
>NW_010512786.1:0-10744 GCF_000687285.1 Phaethon lepturus
GGGGCTGCGGGCCGCTCCCCGCCCGCCGTCGCAGCTGCCCGCCTCCGTAGAGCCCTTCCTGCGCTCGGAAGGCAGCTGAGGAATTATGTCATGTCTGCTGGTCGGTAGAAATAGATCGTGTTTTGTGCGTAAAGGTCATCGCGGCACCCACTGTTGGTGGTAAATAACCACGTTTTCGCGACTAAAGACGACTAAATCAGACCTGACCTTACTTGAGCTCTTCTGAACTACTCGTGGGTTGTGGGTTCAAAGCCATTTTCGTTGTGGGTAGGGTGGAGGTGGTACTGGCGCTTGCCATATGTGTGTCTGGTTGCTGAGCAACAGAAAAAAATGCTAAAGTGATTTAATTCTGAAGGACTCATTGTAGCAATAAATGTCTAAATTGGAAAGGTTGTGTGTTTTCATTACCTTTGTGGAGAAATTCTGATTGGGAGGAAGGGAAGAAATGACTGTATCTGCTTTTGTCATCTAATGGTGATAGCTGGCTGTGAGGAGAGCTTCTAAATAATTCCTTTTTTGTTTAATTCTTTCCTATCTAGCTAAACATCCAGAGATAAAAGCGTTGATGAAGCCAGACTACAACTTGATCTGGGTGGTTGTGCTGATGGTTCTTGCGCAGTTGACTGCGTTTTACCTAGTTAAAGACTTGGACTGGAAATGGGTAATCTTCTGGGCATATGTTTTTGGAAGCTGTATTAGCCACTCCATGACGCTGGCTATTCATGAGATCTCTCACAACAGTGCCTTTGGCAACAGCAAAGCAATGTGGAATCGATGGTTTGGAATATTTGCCAACCTCCCTCTTGGTCTCCCGTATTCCATATCCTTCAAGAGATACCACATGGATCATCATCGTTACTTAGGTGGTGACGGGATTGATGTGGACATTCCTACCAACTTTGAAGGCTGGTTTTTCTGCACCCGTTTTAGGAAGTTCATATGGATTGTTCTTCAGCCTTTTTTCTATGCAATTAGACCTCTCTGCATTAATCCCAAACCCATTACTCGACTTGAAATAATCAATTTGTTGGCTCAGCTTTCCTTTGATGTCGTGATATATTATTTATGGGGAGTCAAATCCACTTTTTACATGCTTGCTGGTTCAGTACTTGGACTTGGGTTGCACCCAATTTCAGGACACTTCATAGCTGAACATTACATGTTTTTAAAAGGACATGAGACTTATTCCTACTATGGGCCGCTTAACTTGCTCACTTTTAATGTTGGCTATCACAATGAACATCATGACTTTCCCAACATTCCTGGCAAGAGCCTTCCAATGGTAAGTTTACTTCCAGGGTTCTTAGTTTTTCTTCACATAGGCCCTACTTTAATTTGAAAATCAGGTAGGAAACTGATAGAAGAATGGAAGTTGGAAGGTAAAAAAAAAACACAAACCCAGATCAATTTCTAAGTTGAGTGATGAAAGGAGTAATTACTTACCGTTCTAGTGGTGTCCTGAACAGGCTTCCAATGTGCTGGGTGCTCAAGCCTCTCATAAAAGGAGGGAGGAGGAAACGCATGGTGTTACACTTTGCACTAGCTTTTCTGTAATGACAACAGCTTTCTGTTGTCTTTCGTTTGTAAGTATGCAGAAAACTAGTTAAGAAGTTACAGACACCTTCAGAGATTTGTCATCTTGGTCTTTGAAGTCTTAAGGACAATATTGTAGTGCATGCTTATGCTTGAGTCTCTATCACTGACATTCTGTGGTGGGGAAAAGACTGAGGTACTGCTAATGTTTGTTGTACTGCTGATAAATGTTTAATAGCTTTCTATTTTGGAGCAGCTCAGTTTCCTCTAGTGAGAACCTTTGAACCCTAAATAAGTATCAGCTGTACATTGACAGAATTGAGGCTTCAAAGCTAAGACTTAGACCTGCATGAGTAGTAGATATGAATTTTCAAACTGGTTTCTCAGCAATTCAATCTTTGCTGGTTTCTTTTAAGCAGGAGCTTAATTCTCATCGTATACGTGTTTCCCAATTGGAGCATGGGAGCACAGGCTTCCAGGATTACACCTAAAATCCTTCAGAGAAGTGTTTTTTCAGCAGACACTAAATCTGCAGTTTGACAGCAGCTGTGGTGTTGGTCTTGTAGCTTTGTTAATTGCACTTCATAATAGTAAGACCTTGTAAGCTTGTGCCTTTGGAGTCTAAACTTGATTGTTTCTGTCAGTGGTGGAACTGTAGATGAAATAACTACTCTAGCATGTCTTTAGCAGGGCAGTTAAATTCTGTGATTCGTTTGTTTCAGACTTGTTTTGTTTCTGAAACGACAGATTATTTCTCTTAATCATAGATTTAATCTTTCAAATACAGCTGAGGTCGCTTTAACTCTCCTTCGATACGTAGCTCTGTGCTGGTGAACCAGCACCAGTACTTAAGTTATAAATGGGGAATGATCTTTTCTAAGTAATGGCAGAAGGAAGTACCCAGTTCTGCTACAGGACTCTTAATCCACAGCTCTGATAAGAAAACAAAGCCTTCTTTTAGAACAGTGTAGTTAACTTGATTGGACTGGACTCTGCTATGCTGTGTGTTAAAGATCACTGAAGTACTGAACACTTGATTCCAGCTGGGGTACTGGTGAATAAAAGTATACTGGCTTAAATGCGCTAGTCTATAGCTGTGATGATGCATTGAAATGATCTTCAGCTCTAAACTAGGCATGCAGATGCTTTGGGTTTGTGCTTATACAGATTAATTTTTCTTCTTCTGTCTAAAGCTACGGAATCCAGTGAAAAATCAGTTTTGTTCTGTTTAGGTTTTTAAGGCTTTAGGTGTCTGTCCTTAAATATCAGTCAGGATATCCAACTGAATGAAACTCCAGCTCTGTAGGTTTAAAATAGTGGTCTAGTCAGCATGTACATCAGAATAAAGTCTTTGGAAGCGGTTTATATTCATTCTTCAATGTCTGTCCTCAGAAGTAAGATATTTTTTTCTTCTGAGTGCTGAGGTTTGACACTACATGTAAAAACAGCTGTGTTAAACATCTCTTCCTAGAATTTCTAACATCCTTCTTAGTGATACTCATACACATGTAAGTTGGCACTGAACTGTCACCCACTTCCACTAGCAACCGAACTGCTTTTGTAGCTTTTGTGAGCTACATCATTCTGTAGGCAGCACAGTGAATTGACTTTAGAGTGTTAGCAGTTTGTTCTGATTAGCCTCAATATAGAAGTTTCACATGAAGTTTACTTAACCAGGGAGTTGCTTTTACCTTCAGGAAATTTTTACATTGTGGCACTAGTAGCCTTTTCTGTAGAATCTTAACATCTAAAATTAAACTTCTAGTGCTCTACATTAAGTTACAGGCTGAGGATTGTAATATTGTCATGATTGGTGCTAATATAAATAGTACATAAACCTTGTATCTCCTCTTTAGGTGAAGAAAATAGCAGCTGAATACTACGACAACCTGCCTCAATATAACTCTTGGATAAAAGTACTGTATGACTTTGTGATGGATGACACAATCAGCCCATATTCACGTATGAAAAGGCAGTTAAAGGGTGAAGTGAAACAAGATTAAACTTCTGGCAACCAAAACTTTGAAATGTCTGCTTGCTTTAAAGTGGCTGGTATAAAGTCTCCTGCTATAAAGATGTTCCCCAGTGTCCTGAATTAAGATCTACAGCAACATAGCAATGCATCCTTAAGGATTTTGTAGCAGACTCCTACCAGCTATAACATTCCTCACAGTCCTCAGATTCATTGGTTTAATGTGTATATGTTTGCCTAAGGATCAGTGTTACATGCATAATGCTGAATCACTCTGTTACAGAATTTACTTTGGCAGGTGTTAAATCTATATAAAATAATCTGTCTGACTCTGAATATTTTAGAAGTTCTCAGTGTAGTACACTGCCCACAACATGCTATTTAAATGACTATAGTGTTAAGATGCCATACTTAACCTGTTAATTCTAAACGTACATGATTTGTTAACTTAAACCTTCCGTTGAACTTGTTTCATAACTTATGGGTAGAAGAACTAAATTTGCACAGAAATGTTAAGTCTGCTTTTGTTTAAATGTCACTTGAAGCATTGCTTTAAAGTTTGATTTTTTTTCTACTGCAAGTACCTTAAAGGAGCAATCTATCAAAATGAAAGTGGCATATTTAGAATGGCTCATGTGACTTCCTCGTAAAAAGGTGGGGAATTCAAGGGTATTGCCAACTTTGAGTCCCCACCTACTGCCTAAGCTGCTTGTTTTAGCATAGAGCTTGAGCAGCTAGCATTTAGTCTCATTAGGTTTTTCATACTGGAAGAAGTCTTGTTACAGTTTGGGGTTTTTCTGTTCTGCAAAGAAGAACAATTAGGCTTGTCCAAATTGGTTCTGCTGTTACCATGGTTTTAAATGCTCAATCTATAAATATTTACACTCGTTTAGAAATTTGGCTTGTATGGAAAACTGAATCAATTGAGGCAGATACTGTTGAGGCAAACAAGGCTAGCTACAACCCCTGACAACTCTACCTATTAAGCATGTTAGTCATTTGTGTACACAGAAAGGTTTTGCTAAATGATCTTAACTTTTTTCTCCCTAAACCTACAGTACCCTACATAAACACTTGTCTGTCACATTAAACGTGGTGAGAGCACAGGTGGTGACACCAAACTTCCTGCGTAAGAAGTTTTTTAATTGGGAACAGAGAATGGATAGGCTTACTGAAGAATGAATCTAAGTACCTTAGCACAGTATATTTGCCTTCTATCATCTAATGCATTGATGATGGCTTTAAGCTGTCAAAGATGGCTACAAATCACCGTTAAATCTCAAATGATGATCCTGTGGTATGTTCTTCACGTACCTGAAAGATGGAATCTGATGAATATGGAAGTCTCAGCTACTGTTCATACTGGTCTGCTGTAAGTAATTTAATTTTTAGATGCCTCCAGCTCCTGCATTTTGTGGGGTTCTGGTTTCTTTTTTTTGAAGAAGCTGAGTGCCTGAGAAGAATGTGTTAGTATGTCTTAACCCTGACTTGACTGCAGTCCTGTTTCTAATGTGTGTTTTGTTTTTTTAAACGTGGGCCCTTACCTGTGGTTAAGTAATAGAAATGGTATGAAAGTGCGCTAGCCACTTACAAAATGACTTCATTATGATTCCAATAATGTGCCAGCTAGCGAGCATATTGCTCAGGGTACAGTGTAATGTTGAAATACACTTCATCTGGTATTTTTACATGTAATTAAAAAGCAAAGATTAAAGTAACATTGGGTGAATTTCTGACTGGTCCCCTAATGCTGAAGGACTTAACCTTTAGAGAAATTTGGTATTTTTAAAGGAGAGGCAAGACCTGTTCAACTGAGTGGCAGTATAGATGAACTGTAAAGAATCACTGCCTTGCCTTTCTACTGGGAAGAAAACTGACTTTGGTTGAAATAGACTAGAATAGGCTTAAGTTCCACAGCAGTTTCTTTTTAAGCTACTTCTGCATGACTGTTTCTCAATTGAAGAAGTGAATGGTGGAATTAAATCTCTTCGGTGTTGATGGCTTACCATAGCTGAATGAAGGATGGGATGTGTCTCAAAAGTTTTACAGCTAAAAGCTTAAGCTGAGAAATCTGTTATCTTAAGTATTCATCTAGGATAACTGAGAACCCAGAGTTCTTTCACACTTGGGCTTCGTTACCTATTTCATAGAATCACTGATGGCCCTTACTGCCCTCCCAATGGGTAGTGCAAGTGTCAGTTCCTGCTTTTCAACTGGACTGAAGTTGCCATCTCCTGTTTAAAATGGCAAATGTTGCTCTAAGGTGTCCTGACTATGATCTTCCAACTCCAATTATAAATATCCCATTTTTGTGTTAAGAGCTGTAGAATAGTGCGGAATTTTGAGAGAGGTATCTGTGTTGCCATAATCTTTCTGAAGGAAAGAATGCTGGAGAACACTTAACTGGACTAGGTTAATCTGAGGCAGTGAGACTTATGCTTGGATCTAAACCATGGTCTGATTCTTGCAAGCATTGGTAACTAACCATTCTTAGGCATATAATCCCTGTGTAATACACAAAAGGCCTTGGCATCTAACTTCAGTAGTAGGGATTTTGCCAGAAGCAGATCATCTGAAAGTTAACCTGTATTGCAGTGCAGTTTTGTCCCTAAAAAAGTTAAAAGCATTTCTGAACCCCTGGTAAAACGAATAAAGACCAGCTGGACTACTTGGCTTTGTTTTGATACTTCTAAACAAATAACTAGTTTTCTCCAGTCATACTTACAACATGGTGTTTATTCCAAAGGCATGGCACAGAAATAAGAAGCATTAAATTAAAAAAAAAACCACATATGAACTATCTGGTTATAGTTTTCATTAATGCTATTAAAATATTTAATTCCTTAAAAACAATCTGGCAGAAGCAGGTTAGTATTTTTAAATACTTCATCTGAAAGTTAGAGGGAGCTTTGACTAACCAGTGAAGAACAAATTAAACCTAAAGACCATTAAGAACCCTGACAATTAACAAATCTATTCATATGGAATGAGTTAACATTGTCCTTTATACATGCTTGTTAGGGTTTGTTCCCTTCTGTGTAACTAAAGCATCCTAGCTTGTCAGTTTGGCAGACCTCTCCTTTATGTGAAATTATACAGGAGTTTAACTGTCAAAACGCAGCTGCCTGGGTCAGCTGTATTAAACATGTCATTCAGGTATTTTAGCTGCAGTTAAATTGTGCAGAGCTCTGAATCCCCTTCAGGCCTTTCAGAGTAACTTACAGTTTTCAGAATAAACTGCCTTGCATGGCTTTTAACCTCTGCCTAATTATTTGAAGCTGCTTAAGTGGAGTAAGTAATGCATCCTGGAGTCTGAACATACTAGGCATGAGTTTTCCCACAGGACAGGCGTGGGTATATTCTTTCAAAACAACTCTTGCCTCTGGCATTCTTGTTTTGCTGTTGAACCTGTCTGCTTTACAACAGTGGCCAATTGTTGTGTGTTAAATGGGTGCATCCTTCTGGCTACAGAGCTCCCTGTACTTCCAGATCCAGGGCAAGACTTCCTACCTGGAACCGGAGGTCAGTTGAAAACTAGTTAAGACTTTTGGTTCAACAACCAATAATGTCAACACTATAGATTACAGGCTGCCTGCCATACTAATCCTGTTGGACAGACAGGAGAAAAGTTGCTTTCAGGTAGCAATTTTGCATAAGTGGTCTAAGACATAGCTTTTGGAAAGTGTACTCTGTAATTTGAAAGACTCTCAGAAGACTTAAGGCAAAGCAAGTTCTACTGTTTTAGCTTGCACATTGCAAAGCACAGGAGCCCCTTGTGGGTCTGGCAAGATTGTTGTTTGTTTTTTTTCTAGGACCTTGCAGAAGCAATCTGACAAATAGGTGTGTCTAAATCATGTAGATGTGCCTTTAGTATAGCAACCTGCAACTTTACATACACAATTATCTCTTCTCTATCAAATCCTTTATTTCACAATCAAGCCTGTGGTGGTATGCAAGACTAGTGAGGACAAAAATGTTGAAAATTTCCTACTGAGCCAAGAATGAAGACAGCATTTTTTTTTTCCTGCGGACAATTCCCTGCACTGCCTCTGCCCCTGCCCCCTATCCATGCTTAAGTTACCAACTAATGTGCTCTGGGACAGAATCATTATTGTGATTTAGATATGTGGCTAGCCTCAGGAAAAGTGAGAGAAGAATGGTGTGATGAACAATTTCTTGATCTTGTCCCAACAGAAACAAGATGACTAGAGGGAAAACCTCCTCTAGGCATGTCTGCTAGGAGGGCGGTAGCTGCATATGCAGAACAAAATAGTGGTCTCTCTATTGCATGGAAAGGCTTGTTCCTTAAAGTGATTCCCATTTTCTTTCTGCAAGTAGAAGGGATCTTGCATTTTATCTCTTACCAAGTTTTTTTTTCAGTGATAAGTACTATAATCTCAGCAGAATTTCCCACAAGAAAAAGTAGCAGTGTGGGTGCAGCACTTTCTTGTGTGAATAAATTAGTTCAGTTGCCTACCCGTCTGCTCCTTGACACACACATAGCCCAGACAAGGTAAGCAAACAGCATGTGAACGATTGACCAATCTGGCATTTTCTGCCTTTCAACTTAACTTCAGATCTTGTACATTCAAACCCTCCTGCACCCCACTTCCTCCTTCCATTATCACATGTTAAGGAGAATGATCATCAGACACCTTCTATGTAAAACAGATGTTTTGTGTTGGAACTCTTGTCAAGACTATAATTGTTACTACTGCTTGAATAGTAATACTGTTATTACTACTACTGGAATAGTATTTCCTCTTTGGTCTTACTTTACAAGTCTCACTTTGTTTCCTTGATCAGTATATACACAGGAATACTACTATCATAAAAGGAAAGGAAGAGAAAATTCTTAGGTGAATATGCTATGGCTTACTCCTTCATAAGCTCATCAACTGCAGTATCCTTGAATATGGTAGCAGGATTTTCCTCTATATATCCATAAAGGAGAAATCACTTGTGGTTATTTTTAACTATAAAGAGTGGCTTGCTTGCGACATCTTTTTTCCAAGGTAGGATGGTAACTTATTTGTAGATTTAGAGCTAAAACAGGAAAAAGTTTATGTAACATAAGTGGTTCTTTTATAGCTCTGTATGTGACATCTAGTTATGATTTTACATTAAAATTAGTCACTTCACTGATATGTACTAATTGCTTCACAGTAACAAACATCCACAAGTGAAACTATATGGAGATAAAATTACGATCCTTGATTTCTGGGAATGACAGTAATTCCTAAAGCTCCAAGCCTGATTTACACTTACAAGCAGACACATCATCTTCTGCTTTATATGCAGGGACTTAATTTGTTAGTCATACGGGCCCCAGCTTGAGTCAGTCTCAGGCCTTCCTAGAAGAGGGAGGGAATATCATACAGTGTTGTGCAAAAATCACCATGGTAAGTACAAGCTGCCATGAATGGCAGTGTTTTTAAAACAAGCCTGTGGTGATTAGCTATTTGTCATAGCCTCCCATGTTCACCTTGGGGAAAAATGTGCAATTTCTTCTGTCACATGGCAATTCAGAGAAGAATCTAAGTTGTAAGGGGCTGTCCCCTCTCAAGGCAAGGTCAGCCTTGATGTTAGATCAGGTTGTTCAAGAGGTTGATCTTACCTCTTAAGTAGGTAGGGGGTAAGCTTACAGAATAAATATTGTTTACAAAAACTATTTTACTCTTTTTATAGAAGTTCGATGGCTTTGATAACACAAAACTTCAAACTTTGCTAAGTTTAAAAATTAAAGTCTTTTAGCAGAAATAATCCATTTCTTGTTCTGATCCTTGGCTGATGGTTACAGTGCTTTTAAGAAGAGTAAGACTGATCAGAGATAGGAACTGAGATTAATGATTAAAGAACTTCACGGAATGATGACAGTGGTTAAAAAAAACCCCACAACTGTGAGGGCTCAGAAATTAGTTGCTCAGATTCTGTCACATTTCAGTGTTTTGTCTTAATACTTCCCAGTTTGCTGATGCTGAAAGTTATGACCCTCTTTCCAAGCTGAAGTTTCTTGTATTTAAAAAAAAAAAAAAGCTTGAGGCTCTGGGCCTGTTTGTTAATTCATTCTTCCAGAGAATATGAAAATACTTAAGCTAAGAAATTCAAATCTGTAATAAATTTTTTGTTGTTGCACATTTGTCTGTTTAAAAAAAAAAATTAAGAACCAGCTTGTTAAGTAACTTACTGTTTTAAATGTTTCTTAGGTGGCTGTTAAATCATAATATCATAGCACTTCTCAGATTTCCAAACTTTACTCTCTCCTGGATAACTTTAAGACAGCTCGCCATCTGTGGATAGCTTCTTTTGATAACGTAAAGGGAAACTGATAGAAACTCTTAAGAATCTGTGCTGGCATAATTGCCATGTGTCACTGTATTTGGGAAAGGCATGATTAATGATGTAAACATACAGTGCAGTACTTTCCCAGACTACTTTCACAGCTCTGTTTTCCCAGTGATTTTTCCAGAGTCTTTGTTCCTGAAAACAGCTATTTTCATTTATGGTTGAAAACTGCTGTTTGAGCAATGTAAACACTCTGAAGAATTAGCCTTTCTGCCTCTGTGTGATTTCTGATTAAGGGCACCGAATATTGTATGAGAACGGTATTAGCTCTTCAGTACTAAAAGCATTCACTTTTAAAACAAATGGTGATAAGCAGGAAGTATATATTGTATCTTTTTATTATGGAAGTAGTTAAGGATGGTTTAGAGCAGTAGGTTATGATGACCTTTTTTAGGTACACTTTAAAAACGAGAGAGATGTTCAGGACAGCTTTTTTCCAACTTGTCTCTTGAAATCAGGCAATGGATATCACAAAACTCTACATTGGCAGAGAGTAAGTCTCTTTTAGGAATTGTCCAAATGTATCACCTGCACAGTGACTGACGTAGTTCTTCATACATTATTTGATCCTAGCAGTGCCAAGATAAGAGGGGGAAAAAGACTTCAGACAATGGTAAAAAAATCATTTGACATTTAAAAGTAACTTTGTTAAATGATAAGATATAAAGTGAAACAAAACAGCTATGAGCCACTAGCTATATTTAAAACCATTTTCAAATGAAAAACTAAATAAGGAGAAAACCCTGCCTGACTCATAAATGAGGTTTGCAAGTGACAGTCAGTGATATGTAATAAACAGAAGCATCTGGCAGAGTTCTTTTTATTTAGTATTGCCATGCTAGGTTCAGATCACAGCTTCACTAAGAAGATACTGCCCTCTTTGCAAGGGGAGCT
>NW_010512786.1:10775-52910 GCF_000687285.1 Phaethon lepturus
CTACTGGTTTCTGCCAGAATGAACAGACAAGATCTTTTATTAGTCTAACTTCCTTAACTGTAACTGTTTCTTAATCCTTTTCACTAGTCACTCAAAATGACAGTTTTGAGGAAGAGAATACTTAGAGATGTTAATTTCTGCTGAAATAACTGGATTCAGAAGGTGATGTCTCTCCCTAGTTTTAAGAACTTACTTTGTTTTTTATTGAGTCAACCAAATAAATGAAAATCAAGTTAACTGAACTCAGATGTGTATGGGAGGGGAAGAGTTAGAAGCACTAAATTAGTGGGATGCAGCTTTTTGTATTTTCTAGTATTCATTGGACAGTCTGTAGCGAGTTTTTGTCAGATTGTGTTTGTCTAGCAGATAGGATGTAGCATCTGGAAATGGGAGATGAATATCTTGTACTCCTTAAGATACTTCAAAATACCTAACTGAAAATTCTTCAGATGGATATAATTGAAATATAGGGCTCTGAGACATGTGACACTTAAGTTTGTCTTTGAGATGGAGAATATTTATGGTTAACTCTTCAAGAACCAGAAGAGTCTGTCCTAATACTTACCAGTAATTGCTATGTTAGATGTTTTAAGTTTTTGTGGCCGTTGCTTCTGAACTGTTTGCTTAGTGATTAGCAAAGCAGAAGAACCCAGGAACCAATAACATCTTTAAAGGGTCTTGCAGCCAGAGATCACTTTTGAATTTTAGAAGAGGTCCCTGACCACAACATACAATAATGAAAGGAAATAGTTAACTTCTCTGGCTAGTGTTCAAAGTGAATATATTAATGTATTTTGGCTGCAGTACAGTCTTGGCAATGCAGAGAGACCTATAGACAGAAGCAGTAACAATTCCTTTATATATTAACTTCTCAATTATGTAATTAAGATGATTGAACAGATTTCCTTTCAGTCATTAAAAAGAACAGGTCATAAGAAAACCTTTAAAACAAACTTCCTTGACAAATGCAAATAATGAAAAAACTGATAAGAAATAATGAAGACAAAATGTTTTATGTCCTATCTCAAAATGACATCTCTTGCACATTAGCAGAAATGGTTAGCATCTTTGGGTGCCCTATCCATCTGTGGGGTGAAGGTAGTGGGAAGGTGTGGTGGCACTCTAAAGGCCTTGACTTTTGACTGAAAATTCCACAGACCTAAGGGGTTGGGGCCAGGTCAATAACTAATCTGGGAATGTCAGTGAGAAGTCCAAGGTGCCATACTAAAAGATTACCTTGATAGCATGGTAATCCATCTATGTGCAATGCATCATCTGCAGCTGAAAAGGGAGACTTGAACTTCTGAACTTGTAAAAAACCATCAGGGTTGTTTAATGCAGAAACAGGGAGTGTCAGTTTGAAATATAATGCAAGTACACTGCAACCTTAACTATTCTCACCAGCCTCCAGCATAAAAGAGAGTATCCTTTTCAGGGCAGTAATGAGTCTTACATACTTGAAGCTTATCTTACCTTTTTTGATACTGAAGGTTTTACTTTCCTAAAAGCTTCTTCAAAGTGTTTACAGGAAATCTTGATTTCTCCTTGAAGAACAAAGCATAATAAATGACTAAATCAAATTGCAGGCAACTGACAATCAATTGATTTTTTGCATGTATTTTAAGGTAGCATTCATGAAACCCAGCTAACTGCATGTGCTAGTCAGCTGGATGAAATCTAATTCAGTAGTGTTATGAACACCTGAATTCTTATGTAGCCTCCTGCCTATGATCTTAGGCAAGATCTTAATCCCTCTATCCCTGTACCTTAAGCAAAAGAATACTCACTTGTTTTAGAAAGTTATTTTAGAGATTAATGTTTCCTCCTGCAGATGGAGAATTTCATTCTCAAAGATGCCAAGTTAACTGCAGTTTACATGAAATCCAGTTAGAATGAATCCCTTAACCCTTCTGGAAGTGAATGCCTCAAATCCTGCTGCTTCCACTTCTGGGATTTATTTTCTATACATATTTAATATTAAGTTTCCAAGAAAACATTTTGTTATCATTCCGGTTCTTCTACAGGATGCTCAGTTCCTAAATTCTTGACTTCATATCATTGCCTTGTCTGGCATTACACAGAAGTCACAAAAGCTGTCTTTACTTTCAACTCCCTACCTTTAAGTTTATGCAAATCCCCCTTTTGACCTTAATGCAGCTTATCCACAGTAATTATTCCTAATCATAACTTTTAGAACAGGCTTTTTTGTTGTGTGCTAAAATGTAAGCATACCTCAAATCATGGATTCCTCTGCTCTCAAGCAAGTGCCTTGTTTAATCTAGGATTAAGAATCCCAAGATACTACTACTATACAGATTCATTACATTGCTAACATTATGCACAGGTATCAGATATGATACAGGTGCAAAAAGTATGTTTTGAGTCAATTTGGTGCCTTTTTAAATGTATTTCATTAAGACACTTTTTGCTTCCAGATATGTACTGCCACTACCTTTGCATCCATCTTTGTAGTGTGAAATGGGATGTGCTGACATGAAAAAACTGTTAAGATTCCTCATTAATGTATTTGATGTCTGAGTTTTGCTGTATCAGCAGAAGATTTTTGTTAAAGACTATGTAGCAGATGGAAGGCACTAAATTAAATGAGAACTTGTTTAAGGTATGAAACAGAAGAGCAAATAGTCTACAATTATTATTACTTGCTTTAAAAGTAAAGATGAAGGTTAAAATTCACTGAACTAAACATACAACCTAGTTGTGCTCTCATCTCAGCTCTCTGAAACTCTTATTCAAGATTTCCATTACCATATAAAGTTATACCAGTATAAATGAAGATGTAAATTTAAAATATCAGCATTTTAACTTACTTCCCCAAGGAAACACTACTTACAGTAAGAAAAAGTTCAACTTGGGTCCTTCACAGAAGCCAAATTAAGATAGTAATCAAAACTCCATAAAATAATAAAATGGAGCTATGAGAATTTCATTTTGCTTTCACACTTGTTTTTAAGCCTGTAACTTTTTAATCAAATTGTGAAATAATGTATAGCCTCAACTATAGGGAGGGAAGAAAAGGAAAGGAGAAAACAGTGTTAATCAGCTAGGAAGATCAGTGTCACTAAGGACATGGTTATCAGAAAACATCAAGGTGAAATAGTCCATGATACTAATACAATAGTATTAGCTATGGCTAGGTATAAACATACTTTTACCTACTGCTAGGTAAAGTAGTTTACCTCTCACTGAAAGTCAGTTAGGCTACTTCATGCTTATTGTGTGATAAAAGCAGGCACAATGCTTGATACTGTGGAGAACTTAGCTGTCAGAACTTGGCTACTTGCATTAACAGTTTGCCTTGATTTCTGATGACAAAACCATTTATTTTGAATAAGTAAGAATGTTTTATTAGTCTTATTTAAAATAAGTACTTAAAACACCAAATGTTTTTTCCTATTTACCTAGATGAATGAAGGATAGCTGGTTCCCTTTCCTCTTGATTTGAAAGTATCAAACAAGGACCAGCTCTTGCTTTTCAAATTCAAATGCAAAGATACAAAACTTTAATCTCACTTGCTAAACCACACTCACTCTTAACTGCTGTAACAAGAAGTCTCATAGACTCTGCTTAAGAATATCACCTTTACAGACTATGTAGGTGATGCGAGGTCACTGGCTATCTTTTAAACAAGTGTAATATATAAAAAGGGATACGTAGG
Organism: Phaethon lepturus; assembly: GCF_000687285.1. Classification (NCBI taxonomy): domain Eukaryota; kingdom Metazoa; phylum Chordata; class Aves; order Phaethontiformes; family Phaethontidae; genus Phaethon; species Phaethon lepturus. The sequence goes on from NW_010512786.1 coordinate 14,453, forward strand.
GATAAGGTCATGGTTTAGGTCCATGAATTCTCTGCATTTGTTTTTGCAGCTGAAAGTGTTAAGAGATTTTCATACACTATACATTCCTTGTAACTAGATCTATTTGAAATAAATATACAAGAAGTATTAAACTAAAATAGGTCAGTTAACATCCTAACAGGAAGTTGGTCACCAGGACCAGATGGTGTTTACCCAAAGGTTCTGAAGGAACTTGTCTATGAAACTGCAGAACTGCTGGCCAAATCTTGTAACCTGTTGTTATAGCTACCAGAGGACTGGTAAACTCCAAAGAACTGTAGGAAAGGATCCTTTGGTGGACTGAAAGCTGATTAAAAGATATGATATAGCAAGTAAGGCTTAGTGGTCACTTTTCAGGATAGGGAACAGGCAACTCAGGTATTGGAGCTGAAATCAGTTTTATGCAGTATCTTCATCAGTGGTTTGGAAAAGGGAGCCAGATGTGGAAACTCTTAAGTTTGGAAATTACATCGAACTCTTCTGGGCAGTCAAATGCTGGGCCAGAGGAGGAACTTTAGAATGATCTCCTAAAACTGAAAATCTGCCCCTTCTTTATTAGGATCCCCCTGCTCTTCCCCCAGACAAACTGCAGTTATCTGTCAACTCCCAGACCACAGTGACTGACATAATCAGCTCTCTAGGACTGTTCAAGTTGGAAGCAGAATTTATGGGTTCTTACAAGAAATACCACAAGAATGATATCCTTCCCTTTCACTATAGAAGTCCTTTCAAGCAAACCACTGATGAATGTTTGAAAAAAAACCCCAACAAACAAAAAACACAACACACCCCTGAATTTATGCCAGGGGAAAAATACCAGGTATAACAAGGAAGGTGCATGGGAACTTTTACAAAATCCAAAATCTCAGCCAGGCAATTCCAAAGTACAGACTGACAAGGACACACAGCACCCATCTACAGTCCCATGGAGAGGGGAGTGTGGGAGGGGAGTCAGTTGTGTACCTCCTATGGTAACACTGAAGGAAGAAAGACTCTAGTCTCTGTATGCACACTACTACTTTGAAGATATAAATGAAGGTCTCAAGTCAGAAACCACCTTACACATGTTCATACCACCTAGGGCTGACATCTTGGGAATCCAAACCCAAAGCCATCCCAAACAAGCAGCTGTTACAAACATGCAGATCAGGCTATGCATATATTACGGACTTGCTGGCTGCCAACACATCCATACAATAAATAATCAGGCTGCAGTCCTAAATGTGAAGACTGAATTGAAGTGATTAACATCTTTGATCAAGCCTGCTGTATTCTGGATAATTATAAACACAACCAGGACAAACTCAGAAATTTCCATCTCAAAAATCAAGAGCTTTTTCCATCTACAGCAAGCAAAATGGGTGACCAACTTATACAACAGTGAAGGTTTTTATAGTTTGTTTCATTCCCCCCCCTCAAATGAACATGCTAGTTCCCTCAGAACAAGAAATACAAACGTTCTGCTCTGTTAACCTACTGTTGTTAAAAACCAGGTAAGACTGGATATGTACAGATCAAAAAAGAATGATCCAAAGCCATTAAAATTCCAGTGTGGTTCTCGGAGGCATAATGAAAGCCTGTATTTTCCAAGGACATAATCTGAAAAGTAACAATTCTGTCTGAGCTTTGCATTTTGACTTAGGGGTAAAATAACAAACAGAATTAGTGCAGAAGGATCTAGATACACACGTATTTTAAATTGTTTTTTTTTCTGTGCAGATAGGAAAATGTAATTGGAAAGTGAAACTCTTTTGTATAAAAAACAGGAAAATACAACTTAAAATGAAAGTGCAGAGAGATATGGCAAGAGCGGACATGGTACTTGAAACAATTTATAACTCCCTGTTAAAGTCCTGGCAAGAGCCACTGATGAGCTGAACACCTAAGAACAAAAATGGCACTCAAGATTTTCCTAGCGCCATTATACTAGATGCATGTATTCAGTTACACAATACAATTGTGTGCCAAAGGTATGTGATCAGTATGTGTGCAGTTACAACTGTACTCAAATCTGCAAATAAGTCAGTATAATTAGTCTTTGATAGTGATGTGGAAATTTGGCAAAGACTGAATATCTAGACTAGACAATATAAATTGTCAGTTTATACTACCATTTAACATATACTTTTCTTTAAGGTTACAAGGTTCAATTCTTTTAGGGAAAAAAAAAAGTTTATGCTGAACCTCCAGCATAACCATTTTTCTCTGTACTCTCCCCTACATCTACTTCAAAGATGCTTATGTGTTCTTGAAACAAACCTGACAGTTTTTGTTTGGCTCAGAAGTCATCAATCATTTATGTACAGCATTCATACATCTGTGCTTGTCTTGAACTACCTTAAATACTTCATATTCCATTTATCTTCTCACTGTTCAGTTAAGATTTTTGTAAAGCTTTCTTACCTTCCTTGCTTTTAGTATTCTGCAGGGCCATTTCCTGTCTCAAAGCACAAATTGAAGCCTCACGCACGAGTGCAGAAAGGTCTGCCCCTCTACAGATACAAACAGAACACGTTATTTTAGCATAAATTTCTCTCATCTTTTGCTGATGGCATATAGAAAGGTAATAAACTACACATGATGGTAAAGAAACTGGTTGTGTTGTCATAAAGGTTCATCTTAAGAACACTGGAGAGAGATTCGAGGACTACCCAGTGCTGCAACCTTCATTATGGAGTGACGTTGTCCAGATTTAGCCACAGATTAAGATCAAATAAATGAGAAGCAAGGGAAGAGGCAAAAACCCCACCCAGCATCCTTGAAAATGCCACAGGATTGATTAACGTTGTGCCACTTGGTGGGAACATGATACATTTTTTTTGTATCAGTCTTACGAAAGATTCAAATGGAACCACGAATTATTACAAAAGGGAGCTGCCTTGCTCAAAGCTGGATCAACAGTTAACATGCTCTTAAGGTAACAGTATCCACGAAATACGGCCAGATCACTCTTTCTAAATATTTCTTTCCAGTTTCCAGCTGTTAAACTTTTCACAAGCCTTCAAACTGGTGCAAGTCACTGAACCAAAGAAAATTTTCACAAGTAACTCCTCATGCTTCATTTGGGGATGCTGGGAATAGTACTGTATTTAAAAAAACAAAACAAAAAAAACAAAGACAAAACCCCACAAAAACTCACCCCACAAACAACATCTAAAACACAAACTGAAACATAACAAAAAAACCCTCACCAAAAAACCAAAAACCACTTCCCCTGCCAAAAAAAGACAGTGAGCAAAAGGGGCAGAGAAGGAAAAAGTACTCATGTTTCCCAAGTACGAAACAATGACAAACTAACTATCATTACTGGTGATAGCTTCCATTTCTAAGATTCAAAAGCAATATTGTGACAAGCAGCACGTCATAAACTTCATCGTTTTTGAACTCCAGAAAATCATTCACTATTAATAAATAATTTAATAGATTAACGCATTTCGAAGTTTTGTAGAACACAACTGCAAATTATTCAGACCAGATAAGGCTATCACGCTTTCCTAAAAACCACACCTTGGTATTCCCAAAGCAAACGTTGAAATAGGCCCTCGTTACTTTGTCAAACATATTGCTTTCAACTGTGTGACAGAACTAGTTGGTTACGGTTGTTTAACCAATTTGCTTTCATCATCATTGTATATGGGTCTACAACTTAAACAGGGCTCTTTTATCCTCAGATTATGCAAGAATTATAAAATAAACCTAAGCAAAGCCTGAAAAAGTAGCCTCTACTGATCTGTATTTACAACACGAAGAGGACTATTCCAGGTGAAAAAGACTTCAGCATCCATATATTCTTATTTACTCCTTGGAAAAAAGCACAAGTGAAAGCAAGAAAAATAGCGTTAGGGAAAAGGCTTATAAAGCCTGAAAGTTAAGAGATCCTCTTAATAATAACAACATAACAGACATTATCATGCATCAGAGGACTGCTGGCACTGCACATGAAAGTCAAAACTAGAAGCTACTCACGTATAACAATCACAATGTTGACTGTAAGCAATTTCTTCAAGGCTTACATCAGTATGTAGTGGAGGCCGGGTGCCATCCTAAAGGAGTTGAGATAATAAAAAGAGGAAGATAGGAATTTTTTTTTTTTTGACACATGCTATCCCCAAAGTGATTAAATTTCATCTATCAGGAATCATATAAGGGTCTGACAAATTTCCTGAAATAAAATATCCAAATATTAACATTGTTTTTAATCTCAAACTGACACGAAGGACGAGTCTTAAAACCATTTAATTATGAAATAATAAGTAATGCTACATTTTAACTTCCCACCAACAGATTAGATTTGCTCCAACAAAATGGTGGCCAGCTTGTCACAGGGCAATATGTGGACATGCCTTCAGTAGCTGGTTACATCAGCAGCATTGTTTGGCTGAACTTCCTCTAGTTTTACTATGTGTTGCAATCAAATAGCTAAGCAATAAGCATGTAGAATTAATCTTATCTCCTCACCTTTAAGACTGAATTAATTGTATATCTTTTATGTTCTAGACATGTTTTCAAATGTCGTTTTAAATTCTGTATTTCACGAAAGTTTACATATACTGTAGACATTCCTGTAGACTTTTTGACGCTACTCTTCCATATTAATACTGCTTCATCCAAGATGCCAGAAGTGGTTTCTTTTGTTATTATTTTTGCATCTCCAACAGCAGAAAATATTGAACAACATTATAATTTATATTTGAAACTAGCCAACAAAATTTTCAAACACTGTAAGCATGGAGATCTCCCTATTACTCTTAGACAACAGTGAAGTAGTATCATGGTAGTACAGAGATTCTAGATGTCTATAGTATCAAGCAATATCCGAACTTAGACATGAAAGGACACTTTTTGATATAATTGATATATTTCTGCCAGAAACTCATTTGACAGAAATACAGGAATTCATATAATTCTCTTCTGACTTCTTCAGGTGAATTGATATACCACATACCTACAATACCTTAAAGAGGGGAAAAAAAAAAAAAAGTATAGTAATTGACAAGTTAAAACCCTTGAATACTTAACAGACACTACTAGAATAATCTAGGACTAGGCAGAGCAAGGAAGCAATCCTGAATAAATCTTTGGTAGAATACTAGATAGGGGCAAACAAACAAACAAAATCAACAAAAAGACAAAGGAACAGCCTGATTTTGAAACACCTTGAAAGAAGATACTTTAACCTGGAAACAAGGAAGCCTTGCACAATTTCATATGGGATAATTTAGTAATAGTTGTACAAGACTGCAAGCCAGAGAGACACCTCCTCCACTAAAAAGAAATGTTTTACCTATTGGTTTGAGTAGCAACGTACGTTGGGCATTTTTTGAGTGGGATGATCTGCCTACTCTGCAGACAAGCTCAGCAGTACGTGCACCAGAGAAGCTTGATACAGCTTGCAGAAATGTAAGTACACTAGTAACTTAGACATGTGAAAACATGCTTCTCTTGCATAATTAATACGCAATTTGAAAATGACTGATTTATACAAGTTAACTGAAATAAAACTCTTTCACAACAAAGCCTGACCCTATGTTTAGGCTGTCTGTCTTCCTTATGATCTATTCCTCCCCCTAACTCCCTTTTCTACTCCTCAGGCTGCCTCTGTAAGCACCCATGTTTTCCCTCAGCAATGATTCTCAGTTTCCACATCCTGTGCATGTATTCCTCAGGGATTTCTGGGAATGCATACTGTCACCCAGAAGCTGCTCACATCTGCACCAAACATTTTGTTTTATCGAGCCCTAGGCACATATTTAAGCAAGTGTTCCTGTACACAAATTTTTTGAATTTCCTTATCTAGAATGCATGGATCAAGTCTGACAAAAAAATAAGGTATTTTGATTAATTTAACATATTTTCCTCTCTCCATATTCCATGTTCTTCTTGCAGATCACTCCTATACATTTTTAAAGAAAATAACAACCTATTTCTTGTTCTTAACACTAGAAATACAAATCTTTGCCTAGCTTTATGAGAACTCTGGTGACTGCAGGAGTAGTAAAATGAGAACAGCACCAGCCTCCCATGGAATGAATATGGAAACGCCAAGGAAAAGACTCATTCAGAGAGCATTTTTATCTCATTTCTGCTGGCCTCTTAATTAAGAGCTGAGGGAAAAAAATCCATTAAAGACTTAAGAACTCATCACTACAAAGATTTGTAACCAAAATATTAAGACTACTATGAATTAAGTATGCAGGGAAGTATCTCACATTCCAAGAATAGCATGCCCTGATAACCAAGGACAGGATCCACAGGAACCAAGCTGGTAAACACTGTGCAATGCGTTGCTTACATCACAAGGCGGTCCATAATCAGATAAGGCCACAGCAAAGATGGTTTGTCAGCAGAAGACACATATGCTCTGATAACAGGATAATGACAAGATTACCACATCACATGTGGCACTCCTCTTGGTGTTATCTCAACAGACTGTACCCACAAAGATTCCCAGAAGGAAGGAGCAAAGACACTTTTCAGCAACCTTGCCCAAGACTTGCTGCAGCTGAAATAAGCACGATTATGAACTGTTTGATTCTTAAAGGGAATCTAGAAAACAGTTCTCTAACAACCAGTTAGTCATCGCCAGTCAAGAGGAAGCCAAGAGATGAAGTGAGAACACAGAGTTCCTTATCCTCAGTGTTGCACACAAGCGATGCTGGCCCTACCACTTGGATGCATGCATCTCAGTGACTATATGTGGCTGTTAGAGTGTGAGCAAGTGAAATCCATGAGAGAGTGAGAGAAATCAGTTCTGCTTAATACCACCCTCCCCTCCCATAACGTCTTGCACCACACTTGGCTGCACTACTTTCCTGCACCACTAATTACAGTGAGAGCACTTGAGACAGTTACAATTCTCCAAAGATTGTCCAGCAAAAATTAGGGACAGCAAGGCTCAACACCTGTATGTTAAAAACCAGAGCAGATGTAAACTGTACCAGAATCCTGCTCTGTTTAGACAGTCTAGTTACTGACCCTTACTACCCACTTCTTCCAGAAGAACAAGGTTGGTTGTATTAAGTCAGAACAATCATATAAGCCCAATTTTTAAAGAACACCAAATTATCTTTAAAAATAAATGGGTAAAATAAAAATGTAATTCCTTACAGTATATTTGAGAAATTATTAACGCATGTTACACTCAAATTCTCTCTAGGTCTTTTAAAAGGCAACCGTTTTTAAGAACAGGGTTATAAGAAGTTTTAACTGAAAAATCTTTATAAAATTTAGAAACAATAAACTGAGCTACTGCTAATAACAAATGGGGGCATACTTTTTTTCTCCATGAAGTAATGCACAGAACAAAAAGGGAAGTCTAACATCCTGAATTTGTAATGAGAGTCTGACTTTTGAACAATTATTTTGGCATGAAAGGACATGCTTGAATGAGTCCTCACTTTCTTAATTCTCCTATGGGATTAACTGTTGCCTACACCACAACTTTATGCTTATGCAAGTCTGAATTATCTTTTTTACAAATTTGCTAAGTAATTTTTGCAACACTTTTCATAATACAGCGCTATCTTTTCTCTATAGTGAAGACTGGTCTCCTTTTCAGCTAAAAAAAAATCTGATAGGACACCTGCTCTTAACAATCAATGCTGATCTACTGGAAAAAGTAGGAAATATCTAAGTAATTCATAATGTTTTGTATGTTCTTTTTTTATGGCCTTGATTACTGCTGTACAATACTTACAGAAATATTAAAATAGAATTCTATAATGCAAATCTCTGAAGTGGCAGAATGTGCCATTAACCAAAGGGAGGACCCATGAAGGCAGGTATTTTACATTTTCACATTTACTTTGACCTACAACCTCTATCATCACAAGCTTCCTTTAATCCTAGAGGCAATTAAGTGTCACAATTACTGTTGAGCAAATACAGCTGGAGCTAGTGAATAATTTTGGTGAATTGTATGGACCGCCCCCCAAGCTTACAAAACACTTCTAGACCCATTACTCACACAGATAAGAATCTTTTAATTAAATCTGTTCAAACTGTGACTATAAAGGCAGCAGTTTCTATGTTTAACAGAAACATAGAAAGGTTTGCCTTAAAAGATTTATCAACCCCTTGCAGTCTTGGAGCAAATTTAACAGCAGATGGGGCTGGTTTTTTTTTTTATGACCTCAAGTGTTTAATGAGACAGGATCCTGCAATGCTCTGCAAAATTTAATTTGTATTAAACCATTCCACTAAGCTTTGAGATAAGGATTTATTTCCAAATACTCACTTTGGTGATGGTCTTTAAAATAGCAAGTCGATCTTCAGGTGGTGGCAAACCCACATAGAGTGTTTTATCCAGTCTACCAGGACGCAGGATAGCTGGGTCAATTATATCTGAGGGAGGGAAAAAAAGAGAAAGAAAAAAATTATCCAGAAATGAGATACACCCTTAGGACAGTGTACACATGAGAAGGAGTATGTACATACTTGTACCAAGATTCAAAGAAGCATTTGTGCCATGATGTGAAGCCGAGCATTAAAATAGCTGATTGAAATAGTTTCATCTCTCAAGTAGGAACCTCTATTACCCAGTACAGTTAAGCCACATCCGCTCAAAGATGGTTCATAAATACCAGTTTCATCTCTTCACTTGTGAAGACAAGTCTGTCTTTGCCTACAGTACTAGAACATTTTTACTGTCGTACCTAGCATGGTCAAGTGAGGAATTACACATTAATTCATAACAAGGGGAAAAAAATGCTTCCAGTTTGTTCTGTTGGAAGGAACTCCAATAGAATTAACCATTGCAATTTTCCTTGAAAGGCACAGTGATAAATTAAGAATAACAAGTACAAGAGCCAATCATAAGCACCCATATGTAAACTTAATTTTACTGGTCATTTGCATTTCTACTACATATTAATTTTCTGAATGGTAAAATAGGAAACCCATGAAAACACAAAATAGAGCTGCAAAGTACAGCATTTGTTTTCCAGGAAAAGCTACAGACTCCAGATTTTACTATGTGTGGAGAATTAAGAAAACAAAAATCATCACAAATGTTTCTAGAAAACCATTCAAAGCTTAAATGTAACAGAAATGTCTAGCGGCCTTTTAGCATCACAGGCTTCAATACCGAACTTCTACAAACAGTAAGTCAGGTTATATGTGACTTTTATATATAAGTCACATATGTTATACCAGTTGGTATAACAAGAGATACAAACAGGACATATAACCTGGGAAAGACCTCAATTCCTGCCTGTATTTCAGCACAAACTGCCTGGATGATATTTTTAAATGCTTCTTGATGCCCCTTTTCCCCATCTACCAGCAATGATGATGCTTGCTCTATTTCACTAAGAAATTCTATTGAGTCACCATCCCTGGAGGTATTTAAAAGACATGTAGATGTGGCACGTAGGGACATGGTTTAGTGGTAGACTTGGCAGTGTTAGGTTAAGGGTTGGACTCAACGATCTTGAAGGTCTTTTCCAACCTAAATGGTTTGAGGATATCCTACATAATACAGTAATGTCAACAGCAAAGTCACCAAAGCACCCATACAAGATAAGAAAACTGTACTTTTAGTATAACAGACTTTAAGACTGTAAGTTATATAGATGTGTTAGGTACCTATTGCAAGAATTTTATCCAAAAGTAACAGTTGAAAGTCACACCTAAGCAAGCTGGAAACTATCAAGGACTCAAAAGAAGCTGTCAATTGAGCCCTTACAATCATTACATCCTCTTGACAAAATGTAGCTAACAAACTATATGCATTCATGTATATTAAAGGTGAAGACCTGGGAAAAATTAAGCTGTTAATCCCTACTGTACAGATGTTTAAAAGGAAAAAACCACCAAAACAGAAAAACCACCACCCAAGCCCCAAAACAGTAGCATGGAAGCACAGCTATCCCTTTTTTGCAAATGAAAGAAGTTTGCATAACCCTGTCAAGACTCCAAATACCTGATCCTACCACAATGTAGTCTTGATTCACTTTCTAAAGACGTGCATAATTTTGTTCAAGTTACTCTCTCAACTATGCTTAAAGGACAAAAAGTAGAATGAGATGCATACCTTATATTTCCCCCCCCCCCCCCCCCAGTCATGGCCAGAGGCGTCTATATAGGCAAAAATCAGCTATTGCGAATGCGACAGGAAGAGTGAGGAAAAAAAAAGGGAGGACTTGATGTATTAATTTAATCCAGATCAGATAAAACAAGGGTTAAACAGAATCCCTGCCATGGCAGGGACAGACAAAAACATCTTTCTTATAAGTCTGTGCATAGTGCTACAGGATACTTTATTTTCCTTTTGGCACAAGTACACTCTCCTGTTTTTGTGACTTCCATCTCTGTGGATGGAAGTCTTGTCACATTATTAAGATGAGATGACAAAGCTCTCTCAACAGATCAATCACAGACATCAAAACAAATACTCTCAATGGGGAATGCATTACGACACCACACACTTGATAATTTCCCCATTCTAAAGTTTCAAAAGCTCTTCAAAAACATTACGCTTGATATGGAAAATACTGTTCCCATTTTGCATGCTGAGAACATCGCACTTGCCACGCTATTTGTCCAATGATAGGAAGTTAGCAATATGGTCTAAAGATGAATTCATCCATTTGTACATAAATTATTACATTGCCTGCATACAAAGAGTCACCACAACTCATACTAACTCAATAAGCTGCAGTAATGGTGGTTTACAACGAGAGGACTGTACCAAAGTTTAACACACAGATCTACACTCCCCATCTCCTTCTAAGTCAATTCACTTCACACTGCTGGCTCAGTCCTGGGCCTGAAGTTCTTGAAAATTCAAGTCACGTAACACAGAAAATTAGTATTTACTCATTGGTCAAACTCACTCATTAGATGCACTTCATATCTGTTTAAAGAATTGAATAATGCTCCCCTTTTAGGAGTTTCAAAGCATTCCATCCTGATAAATCATAATGTTCTCTCCATATCTATTATCTCAAAACTTACCTAAATAGAAGAGAGTCAACTAATTTTAGATACATTTAACATTTTAATTAAATTAAGGTATTTACCATAGATACCTCTTTCAAAGCCTGTTATTATCTCTCAAGTTTGAAAGTGAAACATGAAAATGTGATAATACACAGCACTTCTCTTGCAAAGCAGCTGTCTCACACAGAGAATCTACTTCTATTAAAAGAAAAGTCTAGTTAATAATTTTCTATCTTGGTTTTCTGATGTAGTCAATGGTGTTGACTATGTTGTTAGAAGACAGTAGTACCATTTTCCAAATAATTCGACAAAATTACATAAGAAAACATTTAGAATACATCCATTCCTTTATTTTTAAAGGTTAAAACAGGCACTAGCCTCTAGAGAATAATGTAATATTTCAGTTTGCCACACTGCTCTCCAAACTACTGCAAAATGTTATCCTCTTCATTAAATTCTGTTGAAAGTATCTTTGCACGAATCCCTATAATGTGACATTCTGTTGTTGTATAATATAATCTATTAGTCTCACACTCATTTCCAGTTGATTATTCATGTCTTATCTCAACTGTAAGAATCCATGTGTATGAAAGTTCAGTGCATACCAGCAACAACAACTATGCTGAGTTGATCAAACTTCCCCTATAGTCACTACAGCTTTTAAAATTATATTTGAAGTATACAAGATCTAGGTCCTCACATTTGTGACGTTCTAACGTTGGCTCAGAAGCCCTGAAAGGTTTTCTGAGACTGCAAATGAACACTGCCGTTAACAACTTTGCTCCTACAGAACAAACAAACTCCACTAAAGTTACTGTGAAAGATACATAACATTCAAGGGCTGATGAAATACAGAAATATGATTTGTGTGAATTAGAACCATCATGAAAGAAACTGTTCCATGCCTTACATATTAGGTGCTTTTCTTAGATCTTATCTCGCCTTTAATTCAGCAACATGTATAAACAGGTATAAACATAACAAACAAAAAACCCAAACAAAAACTGTAACTATTGTCACAGACTGAAGATTGTTTTTTACTGTGTTTCAAAACATGTGGTTCAGGTGAATAGCTCTAGAAAACTAACATAAACTTGCTAAAGCAAAAGAGCTTACTGAAACTAGGACCATGCCCTAAGGTAACAGCAGAAGGGGAATTTTGCAGGAATTATTTTTAAAAAGCTAGAGAAAAAGGCCATGAATAAAAGCAGAGACATCATCACAATTTATGTCAAACTTCAATCACTATCGGTTTGTAGTGTTTCACTGATTTCCTGTCTATTTCCTCAGGTTACAAACAGTTCCTTAAATCTCACAGAAAATGGTGCTGATGCCTTGGTCAGCATTTCTCTAAAGAATTTATAAATGTTCAAAGCCTGGGGCAGTAAGAAAAGAGCAGAAAGCATCAGTATCCAATACTAAAACTCTAGAAAACTGTGGGAAATTAAGACCTTAGTTAACAGTAGTGCTCGGTGGTTTTGTAAGTATTTAGTCTCAGCTCTGGGGAAGGAAGTAGACTGAAAAAGAATGTAACTATTCTGACCCATAAAGTTTCTAACACGACCTGACATTTCTGCCTCTTCCCCCCGCCTCCCTTTTTCTAATGACATTGAGTGCTTTAAAAGTTTAATCCTCTTCAGAAAAGTTTGACATTGGTTCTGCATTTAGGTGGAAAGAGATTGAGTTGGGAATACTGCATCCCTGCTAATTTAGCAGTAGTCAAGAAAGACTACAGAGGACTTTCAAAGTCACTGACTAAGTGCAAAAAACATTCAAATATCCTGCTTTTAAGGACAGATCAAAGGCTTATTTCAGCACTGCCAGAATAAGAATTACCACTTGCAGACTGCATATGATAAACAAAGGAACCAATCTATTGTGCCTGCCCTTTTGGCAACACGGGAATTAGAGTGTTCCAAGTCCTTAAAGGCTATTATAAAAAAAGAATTTGGCAGTCTTAAGCCACGGGGTATATAAAACATCACCATTTCACAATAATACCTTGTCCCAGGTGCTAACACTTCACTGGAACAACTGTGCCAGGAACATACCATGACACCAAAACTGGTTGAGCCACTGCTACCCTACTGCAAGTACTATTATTGTTCATAATAATAACAATAATAATATTTTTATGAGACAAGACTCTTCTTTCTGCACGATTGTCTCAGAAAATACAATGCTGACAACATACACTAACAGTCATGAACAGTAACAGCAAGTAACTATAAAAAAGCATGCATGCAACCACTCTAAAAAAGAAGCATCTTGAAAAGCCATTTTCTCTCCCATTAAATTATACCAACATGGATGAAAAAAGATGAGATTTCACCCTTTGCAATACTGGCCCGGTGGAAGATTACAGGAAATACCGCTGGGACACATCTATTATTTAGATTTATATTACACAACTCCCCAGCACCTCTATTCAACACAACTATGGCAGAAAAATCTTTCATACAAATGTCAGACATAAACAAAAGAGCTTTTGAGGCACCACAACTTTTATTGCTTGCAGGAATCATTTCAATATACTAGCCAGGGTCTCCTACAGGTCTCTGCTTGGACATTTTGTTCTTAGGGTGGTGAGACTGCTTTACTAGCCTAGACTTCACAGTTCTCTACCTGCAGTGTGCTCCTATTTAAGTACCCTGATCATACTAGCAAAATTTAATTGGGTGAATGCTGCCTATTCCTAAGCCCCATAGACTGCGAATAAACTACACAAGAGAAAAATCAGTTTCCCCAATTTAAGCACAACTTCAGTAAAAGTTGTTCTAGTAAAAGCTGCATCAATTGGAAACTACATTTCTTCACATCGACAAATGCAGATATCACAGCAAAAGTCTGTAGTCTAAACCTATCCTAAGTGTTATTCATACACAGCTGGTACCCTTCTGAAGTAGGTGATCCATCGTATTCAAAATGCATAGATAATTACTTCCTCTAGCAAAAGCTGGATGGGCCAAGCTTTGCCATTCAGAAAAAAGTGTTTTATCGTGTTGACAAAACAACTCTTTTTAGCAAGATACCATTCATTTCCATTTACAGAATTTGCAGATATATTTATACTCTTCAATTTGATGATTGTATTTCTTATTCCTGCCTTTGCATTTCCTTCACTTTTGGCATTTTTACCTCAAATTCATGTTTTTCATCAATGTCACTGGCTAGTAATGCACCGCTGAGTTCATGCCTTACAAATTTCCCAGCTTCCTTCAAATATTAGTTCAACCCTCATTACTCAGGAAAGTTTTGTAATTTTAACTATTCTGCTATAGTAAAGTAGTACCTCTACCACTGCAGCTGAACAAGGCAACACCGATTTTTTAAAATTGAAAAAAAAAAAAAAAAAAAAACCCCCAAACCATTACAAAGGTACTTTATACTGCATCCACTATAAAGCTTATAAAGGGATGCATTAACAATTGCATTGATGTCTGTTTCATATATGCATGAAAACGAGACCCATAAGCAAGTACTGAATCAGTGTCAATCTAAACCCAGCAAAGCTGGGAATTAGGACAAACCTGCCACACACAAGTATTCATATCCTGAAATTAACATCTGAGCAACATTTACTCTAAACTGGCCCTTGCAAAGCTACTAAACTACTTGCACTCAGCTGCCCCTACAAGAGGGGTCATTAGCTCAGAACAGTGCCACGTACACACACTGGCCTTAAAAGTATGTGCCCCGTGTATACCTGTGGTACACCTGAGCTGGCACTGCAAGAAGTCAAGCTGGATGTTTCCTCAACTTCAAAAGTGTTGGAATTCACACCCAAGCTACCAGTCAGAGATAATGACGAGTTTACTGTCATCAGCAAATGGATATGAAGCCCTTGAGAAACACTAACAAATAAGGCTGCTTGATATAAATACTTGCACTAGCGTAACTAATTAAGCGAGAGATCTCTTTCCTAAGGCAACTTGATGACACTAATACTAACGCTCTTGGTACATCCAACTGTATCTATATATAGATGTGCTACATTGTATAACCTTATTCTCTTTTCTACATTGGATTCGATAGGTCAGAATCATCAAGCTCATGCCAGGAAGACTTACCACTTCAAAATCAAAGAATTTCTACAAGCAGATACAGATTTAAGCATCTACTGCTCGTACTTCACCGTGTAGAAGGCTTGATAGTCTGTCATGGTGCAAAGAATTCAAGAGACAGGAAAATTTTTCTCAAAATCTTTGAATTTTTTGACCATTGGAAAAAACAAAAAACACCTCATAGCTGCCTTTTTTAGGTGATTTCAGACCAAATTTTCCTTAATCTATAGGACACAAGCAATCTGTCAAGTATTTTAACTTTCTCATCTTCCAATTTATATCCAAAGTAGCTATGTTACTATTTTTCCCTGTTAAGAAAAAAGATGCTGCAGGAATTGCAAAACCAAAAAAACCCAAAAACTGAAACGCCAGCTTTCAGACAGCTGTCAATATCAAAGCTTGACATAACATGAGGGAAGAGCAGCATAACTTCAGGCTGGGGGAACCGAGTTCGGAACATACAACCCAAGAAGCAAAAGATAAGCAAATGGAAAAATGACTTAACATGAGACAGATGCCTCAAGGCAAAAAAAATTAAAATAGCAGAAAACTGTAGGGTTGCTTTTGATAGAAAAATCAATGCAAGCAACAAAAAATACATAATTTATGTTTTAGTTCTTTTTTTGTTCTTTTACGTTCCAAGGAGATAATCCAAAGTCCAGTTAAGTCAAAGGTCTTTCAAAGCATTTTACAGCAATGGTATCAGGTGCTAATTAACATACATTTTACAAAGGTTGCTTCATCTCACACTGTCACAAGAATGCGGAACAGATTAATTGATCAGAAAAGGTTTGGATTTGAGGAGACACTGTAATTTTAAGTACAGAACAAGGTTAGTTATAGAAGTCAAATACGTAAGGACACACGTTTTCATTAAAAGAGAACCAAGGACGTCCAATTTCTCTGTTTATGATTTTTGGGTCCTTACCTGGACGGTTTGTGGCAGCCATAATGAAAACCTGCTGACGATTCTCCAGACCATCCATCTCTGTGAGTAACTGGTTAACTACTCGGACACTGGCTCCTGACTTTAAAAAGAGAAATTTGTCAACAAAATTGAAAAAACTGTGGGAGCGGGAATATTTCAAAGTAAAAGAAACAAAAGATCTACTAGCTCCCTGCCCTGAAATACTATTCAAAGAAAAAGTTTCTTTTTCACACTTTTAATGTAGCTGCATTCTGGATTTCTACTATCATAGTCTCAGCTCGTCTCCACCCTAAATTCATGCTACCTAAACACCCACCACACATTTTAACATGTGGCAAACCTTTTCTTTCCCATTAAACATGAAGGTCTCAAAGTAGTACATATAGATATTTATGCTAACCATTCTCACATCTACCTCAACAAGAACACCCAAAACTTCTCAATATTCAGGTTTTGAAAAAAAGAAAAAAGTTCTCCAAATATTTAAAACTCTGAAACAACAGTTTCAGCAGGTGAGCTACTCAAAGTTAAATGTTAAGTCCACAGTAGTGACATCCTATAACCAAACTCAATAGCTTAATCTGAATTTTATTCTAGAGTTGGGGAGACAGGGAGAGAGAAAGCACAGGAGATAGAGAACAAGAGTTCAATTATGTAGTAAAACTGCTTGATGATTTTGAAGTATGTTGTTCTAAGTGTTACAGTGTTATTTTAAACATACAAAAATATAAATCCACCTATGGATAATTAGAATATGTGGCAAAAATGCACGTAAGTCTCAAAAAGCCAAAGGAAACACCAAACACTCCTGAGTTTCAATTGTGAATCCCAAGACTGTCACCAGTATCACAGTTTGAGTAATGAAGTCACCAGTCTCCTGCCCAGACAGTACCTCTACATGGTTAAAGGAGGCTGTGAAGAGTAGGGGGGGGCTTCTAGGCACCAAGCTGCTGCCTGCTGCTGCTGCCACAGAAATGGAGTGAGGCCAAAGCATACTTGTTCCCCCTCCTTGGCTACCATCTATGCCTACTGTGGTGCCTAGTACTGGACACCTTCTTTTATGACTCTGTGGGAATCACCACCTCAGGACATTCAAGAAGTCAAGTCTGAACTTTTCAGCTTGGCTATCTTTCATAGGAAGTGAAGTATGCAAATTCAGAGGACAAGGTATGATTCAGAGACAGTTGATCAAACTTCCTCTCTCCTATGAACTGGAACTAAAGAGTCCTTCTGTTAAAAGTCAATGATGGCAATATCCGAACAGTAGTGCACTCCACTTGTCCGTAGGGAAGAAAAAAAAAAAAAAAAAAAAAGCATCTTTTCTTTCAGCCATCAACATACATGCACCAGTACAGTATCATAAAATAAATGCATTTCCTCTGCATAAAAACCAGTTGGCTTTCCTTCCAACACACAGCGCTAATACCGCCCCCGCAAAAGCACAAGTTAATCCTAGGTGTAGGTAGTGCCTGTTCCCAAACAACAACAAAAAAATCAAGACAGAGAAGACTTCACAGGTGGAATAGCTATAAAGTCTAATGAATTCCACTTATGCTCCTGCCTCATGACCCAGTTCACGTTGTTCAAATAAATGCATACTTCATGCAAGCATTACAGCTGTGTCAGGATTTGGCCATAAATTAAACATGATATTAAACTGCACTCCATCTTTTCCTACAGCTCTACACAGACAAGTTGGTAGTTCTACACATATTCTCTGGATATTTTTTCTATATATGCATAATAAAAAAAAAGTATTAAGCTTTACAAAATTTGATAAACATATTTTTCCACAAATATGAGAAAGCCTATAGGATTGTTTTCCTTGGAGATAACTGAACATAGTACCCTTCCAGGTACTTCTGTGGCACAATGACACAAAAGTTGCAACTGAGTATTTATTTATGGAGATATTTTAAGACAGACTCACTTCACGGTCAGACCTCCGAGGGCACAAAGCATCAACTTCATCAAAAAATATAACACAAGGGGCTGAATTCCTGGCACGCTGGAATACCTGACGTACAGCACGTTCGCTTTCACCAACATACTAAAACAAATGACAAATCACAGTGAAATGATGTAAGACATGAAGATTTTGCTTGGGGGGGGGGGGGGGGGGGGGGGGGGGGGGGGAGGAAATCACAGTTTTAAACACTATTTGAGGTGCTTTGCAAGGGAGAAGTGCCACCTGCTAACCAGTTTACTTCTGATAACAGTCTGTTATCTGTATTTCCTTACTGATCAAGATTTACCTGGGAACTAGTTGTCACTAGCTTACTTTTGACAGTTTCCAGTACATTCAGAGTTTAATAGAATTCCTGCTTTCTGGGGAACACATCTAACTTGCCGTCATTCTGATGATAAGAATTAACAAATACAGTCTTCATTAAGGACCCTGTTATTCTTCAACTGTTCATAAACAAATGCAGTGAGTAATTTGAACGCAACGAACATCTGAAGTTTATATAGTCATTGCCTGAAGACAGGAGGGCTGGCAGTAGGGAACTAAAAGGTAAACCAGAATTTCACTTTGAATGGCAAACTGCAGGGGTGAGGGTTGATAAGCTGTAAATGCAAACACTTCACTTTTTCCAAACAAACATGTTTTGATACAATTCATGTCTGCCTATGATTCAGAGACCGCGTTAAGACATTTTCTCTTTACTCCATAAGGAAGTAGGGCTCCTCATATCCTGCCTGATAGCAGTACTTGCAGTAAAAATTAAAAAAATATTTGGCAAAATAACAATCTATCCAGTATTTTGGTTTTAGCTTCCACATTATTGATAAACAGGTAACTGCCATGGTCTTCCAAAATGCGGGCTGCAGCCACCTTTCTCAGTTCAACACATTCTCTTCACGCTAAAAGGGACTGAAGTTATATCACAACATTTCTAAGTCCAGTGCTTCAAAAACTCAGACTACAGCACTTTTATCTGTTAACATTTAAAATCTTTAAAAATAATTTTGATCAACTAAAAACCAATATTGCTTTCCAAGGTTTCAAACTTCCATTAAGAAGCTAAAATGACTGGCAAAACACATTTCCAATTTTATTTTGCTTACTGAAAGCTGCCAATTTGCAGTTACTGATCACCAATTTTTCCCACTGTTAAATTTGAACTTTTATTCTTTTTCCTGATCTATGCAACAGCACTGATGCATGTAGTTTGTCTTTTAGAAATCCTACTTCAGTCAGCTAGGCTCCATCTGCCAGGTAAGTTAAACCAAGATATATACTTAAATTAGCCAGATAGCTTTTTCCTTTTCACATGAACAACTTCACTGCTTAAAAAATGTAAGCAGAGGTTAAGCGAGGCAACTTCTGTTGCACCGGTATCAGTTGTGTAATTACCAGGAATTTTGCTTGCCCCATACTTTGGACAAAAATTCCATAAATAACAAAAGCATCAGTGCATACCATATTTAGCAGTTCAGGACCTTTCACAGATATGAAGTTCAGTCCAGACTCATTTGCCACAGCCTATCAAAAAGAAAAACAGACATATATATAAACCACATATTTTTCATGTTTTCTTTGGTTCTGTTTGTAAACAGATAAACAAACTTAAGGGAAGGAACACAGTTATCAATTGTTTGTAAAATATAGAAAACAGTACAAAGTATAATTATATGCAATTAAGAATGGGAGGGGGATGGGAAATTTAGCAAGGTGTTCTCTCTCTTTAATGAGGCAGTGATCCAGATTCACACCCCACTCCCCTCTCCCACATTAGCTGAAGAATTCTCAATAATTAGCTGGAGTTAAAGCTACACAAGAGCATTTGAAGACAAAGATGAATGAAAATCTGGAAACTTGCATAATTATCTCCATTTACACGGGGAGGCCACAAGAACTGAAATGCTTGAGGAGAAGGAATTTCAGTAAGATAAATATAATAAATAAAAATACATACATATAATATGTGTAGACTACTTCCAAATATATCATTTAGTTACAGCAAAATATTCCATAGAAGTGGTTATCTTTGCTACTTTCTTCTTAATCAACTTAATTCCTTCAAGTTTTGCAATAATTCCCTCTCATTGAAGCAAAATTATAATTTTATGACAAGAAAAATCAAACAATTTCAGCACAGAGCCCCAAATTTAACTTTCTACTGAGGAGAGCAGAAGTCCATCTTCTGGCAGTATCATCCAGACTCAGTCATTCCTACAAAAACATCCACTTCAACAAGATTCTCCAGGGCTTTTGAACACATTTAGAAAACATATTACCTTAGCCAACAGTGTTTTGCCACACCCAGGAGGCCCTGCAAGCAGGACACCAGCTGGAGTAGTCAGGCCCAGAGCTTTAAACTGCTGTGGGTTTCGCACAGGTGCCTATAAAAGAAATTATCATACTTATATCCGTGACAAAAAGCTAACATGAAACTTTTCATTTCAGTTACAATTGGATGAAAGATCATTTACAAGCAAGTTCTTCATTCCAACTCTTTTATGACCAAAAAGAATAAACAATCGACAAGCATTTATTGTCTTGTATTGATAAATA
This sequence comes from Phaethon lepturus, assembly GCF_000687285.1. Classification (NCBI taxonomy): domain Eukaryota; kingdom Metazoa; phylum Chordata; class Aves; order Phaethontiformes; family Phaethontidae; genus Phaethon; species Phaethon lepturus. The sequence continues at coordinate 34,923 of NW_010512786.1, forward strand.
CCCCAAAATGGAAGAAGTGTCATTATTCAGAGGCAAAAGTTTTATTTACCTAAGTTCTCATCTTAAGGTGTTAGTGTTAAGTACACCTCTGAGTGGCAGCAAGACTGCAAACCTTCCAGCTAAGTGGTCTCCAATTCTTTGTGTGGCAGTTGTGTAACTAAGGTTATTGGTGCAAAACTTTTAGAATACGTAAGACTCAGCAATAATGAACATACTGAAAACTGAAAGCATGAGTAAGTGAAATCTTAAATACATGCACCAGACTTCTAACAAATTTGAAAGCAAGTTAAGAAGTCTGACTATTATAAATGAAGATACTGCAAAACCTCTAGTTTGTCGCATGTTAGAACTCATGGGTAGAATATTATACCTTAAATAACTTCTAAAAAACAAAAAGCCATAGTTTTATTTCCTGCATATGGGGAAGTGCAAAAAAACAATCTTTGAAAGTAAGGTTAAGTCATACCAATATTGCCATAGTCAGCTCCTCCCGAACATCCTCCAGGGCTCCGATATCTGCCCATGTCACATCAGGAATTGTGACAAAACCTTCCCTCTTGGCAGAGGGTTGCACTGATGACAGCGCAACAATAAAATCATTCATCTCAATGCACAGCTTCTGCAGCTGCTCCTCAGGCAAGGGGTCTTGCTTCTTCAATAAATCCAAAAGTCTCTGCAATTCTTCCTTAGGATACATGGAAAGGGAGAGAAAAAGATTACGCACTGGATTAGATTTTAGGAACCACTTTTTTAAGGGCTTTTTCAAAGCAGTACTTTCTTCATCTGTAATATTAATTACTGTAAAACAAATTATTATGTACAATACAAATAAAATAACATTAAAAATTAACATTAATGACAAAAATGTTCCAGGCAAGCGCTACGTACATTTAACACTTGTGAAACCACTGAGCTGACAGACTACAACCTTGATTTAGATACTACAGAAACAGAGCTAGCACATGTATTTTGTCTTCAGACTCTTCCTACTGCTTCTCCCACACTGATTAGGAGAAAGTTTTTTTTCCATGCTGAAATTTCCAAAACATGCATTAATTATATGTGTTAATTCTGTTTTTAATAAGAAATTGCTCTCAAGAGAAAGTGAACAACTCTGCTGAACAGCACAATTTCAGCAATTTGTGGAATATTTGGTTACATAAAAACCTTTAAAACTCTTAACACACACTTTTAGATTATGCACTTTTATGTAACATAATCTGATTTCAAGTCATCAACTCATTTCCTCAGGCTGGTTAGACCTGGTTTTATAACCAGGCTCTGATAAAGTTGGGCAAACAGAATAGAGGTACAGCACAATGCTTTTCAACACCGTCCTATCTTGCAGACCACAGCATGCCATGCAGGTACGCTCCAGTTTCCCCAATCAGTTCCTTACTGGGGAAACTATCTGAGAAAATACTTGATCAAAGAACTTTATACCTTCACAACATAAATACATCCCTGTTCTAATATGGAAAGGCAGTATCAAAGCAAATTGATGCTGCACCACAAGTAAAACTATAGCAGTATTTTCATTGTAAGATAGAGGGAGGAAAAAAAAAATATTGTAATAACTCTGTTAAGTTTCAACATTTTTTCCTACTGCAGTATATGGGAAAAGGATCACTTCCTATTTGTTGCAACTAAGCTAGCTCTACAACTGACCATAAAGAAATAGAAATGTTTATAGTGCCTGATATCCCTTTTAAGCCTTCCCTCCTCTTCTTAACAGAGCCGTTAAGAGAAACTCTGAAAAACCCAGAATCACTGGGTTTGTTTACTTGAATTGTGTGAACGATTTTTAAAGGGTTTGTATGTTTATTTATCCATTATAAACATAATATGATGGTTTTAATGACAACACTCTGCATTAGAATATGTCAACCTCCTGCCAGCTATCAAAATATGGCTCTGTTAGGATTAGACTTCCTCATCCTCAATAACTCCTTTGATCATGGTGATGTTGATAAAAGCTGCAACTACCTGCCCCTCCCCACTGCCTTTTGGCTACATCAGGCCCCCGGAAACACTGGGAGGTACGCAGTATGATTATGCTACTAATACAAAGGCTTACTACGGCTTTTTACACTGTTTTTTGTTAATTACAGCAACAGTTTTCTTTGACAGTACTTTTAAAATCAGAATCAGAGTACAATGTGATTTAACACCACTTTGCTTTACTTCTCCAGACAAATCTTTAGGAGGCCTACACATAATGAAGGCACATACACACTCCAAATTTTGAGCAGTAGGGCCTAGAATTTCTGTATGAAGATGTTCTGGTTCACTGACCACAGCATGTTACTTAGGCCACAGAATATTTCTGCCACTGGAAATGCTACTTTCTGCAACTGAGTTCCAGCTGTACTGCACATTAACAGGTACTTTCTCTGCAGCTCAAGTCATATTGCTAACCCAACTTTTCTACTGGATAGATACCTCTTCCTCAAACTTGCTGTAGGTACTAGACACCACATGCGATTTACCCCAAGTAGTCACATAGCTGAAGGGAAAATGTAGACTGCATAAATACTTCTAGAGTTTGGCTAACTATAACTATACCAGGTCAGGGAAGAGCCCCAGGCATCATAATAGATATTTTACTGAGGGCACAGCAATTAGCTTGGTAAACACTCAGTGCAAGTCTGACATTCTTACAATTGATACACTTTTGAAGAGAGATATGGCCATTATCTTAACCTCTAGTCTGCTAGAAAACAAAACAACACAACACAAACAACAACAATGAAAAAGCCAAGGGTAAAAAAAACCCCACACCTTGTATAAACATTAACATGATTTTTAGAAGGTATGGGCTTTGGGAGCCACTTATTCAGACCCATTATATGGGTCATTAGAAGTTAAGTGTCTGGCTTAAGAGCTGATATTTCTAAATCTAAATTTAATATTACATTAGCCACAGACATTTAAGGATTTATGAGCAATGACTTTCACAATTATAAAATGGCTCAATTCTTAAGATATCAGAGGCACATGCTTCAAGGAACAACTACCTTAGGAGGAAGTTCTAGTTGTTTGGTATCTTCTTCCACCAGGATGTCTGTTCCTATTTCCATGCTTTCTTCAGCTGCATTTCCTCCAGCGTTTATGCGTTTCCGTTTCTGCTTCTCAGGCTTTAACAGGACCCTGTTCACTGTGCACATAGCTGCCTCACGACAAAGTGCCATCAAATCAGCACCTACATAACCTGGAGTCAGCCGTGCTAAATGATGAAATTCAAAGGACTGTGGGAGCTTAAGTTTTCGACACAAAGTCCGAAGAATTCTAATCAAGTAGGGAGAAAAAGAACAATAAAATAGAGATGAAGCTGTGGCTTTTTTTATTTTTGTATGAAAAAAAACCAGCACAATTTACTCTTTCAGTCCACATAACTGAAGTAGTATAGTGGGAACAGTTTTCACTCAACCAGTGTCAAGGTTTAGCCTCAGCCAGCATCTAAACACCATGCAGCTGCTCACTCACCCCCTACCACTGAGGTGGGGTAGGGGAGAGGATTGGAAAAAAAACCCTCATGGATTGAGATAAAAACGGTTTAACAGGACAGCAAAGAAAGAGGAAACAACGATAATAATAAAATTACCGATAAAGGAATATACAAAAACAAGTGATGCACAATGCCACAATTGCTTACTACCCGGTGATAGATAGCCCACCCCCGAGCAGCAGTTCCCCCCGCCCAGCCAACTCCAGTTTATATACTGAGCATGATGTTATATGGCAGGGAATATCCTTCTGGCCAGTCTGGGTCAGCTGTCCTGGCTCTGTTCCCTCCCAGCTCCTCGTGCACCTCCCCACTGGCAGAGGATGGGGAGCTGAAAAGCCCTTACTGAGTATAAGCACTACAACTGCACAGCAACAACTAAAAACATCAGGGTGTCATCAACATTATTCTCATACCAAATCCAAAACACAGCACTACACCAGACATCAGGAAGAAAAACTAACTCTATCCCAGCCAAAACCAGGACAACTAGGAAGTAACCAACACTGAAATCCACAAGGCAATGGTATATATTTCCTTTTAGCTCTTAAATGAAAACCAACAGCATCAACCAGGCAACGTCAGTCAGTGGGCAAAAGCTAGTTTTAGTGAATCTAAATATTATAGATTCTTTAAACCTTAGATTATGATTCAAAATTGACAGAGTAGATCTCAGAGTGTACCACAGAGATGCACACAAGTTATCCGTTGAGATATTTAACCCTGTATTCCTGACAACCTTACTCTGCATTGTCTGTTCCATCCCACTTTTATTTATTTATTGAAAAACATTCACAACAAACTATTCTGTAAGGAATAAATAAAATCAGACTTAGGAGCTCTGTCTTTTGATCTTCAGTATCTTTCCCCTACCACTGTCAGTGGAATATAACCGCAGATGTTTCCTGCGTCCCCAGTAAAGTTTCCAATGTGTACACGTCATGTGTTACCTCATCCTCATTCAAAAGCTAAAGTTACACCTACCTATGCAGTTCCATCACTAATACAAAACAGCTCTATGTAACTGACTGAAGTGCTATGCTTCACACTTTTTTTTATGGGAGTTTTTCACTCTCTATCGAGGCTGAATCTTTAAAAACCTCCTTCAAGGTCCACCAAGACCTCCCGCTGTTCTTCTAAGCCAAGGACAACTGAAAATCACACGAATAGTCAAAAAAAAAAAAAAAAAAGGACAAAAGCAAATGTCACTGCACAAATACTGGTGCTGAATAACTCTGAGCAAAGGGATCTAATCAACTTTAAAACAGCAAAACATCACTTCACTGGGAAAATATTTCAAAAAGGCAGCACAAACCAAAGTCGTCAAGATCATTAACATATTTTCTAGTTCCAATGAAAACTAGTTTAAATTATTTCCAGATCATGTAATGTAACTACAGAAAAGTTATGAAAAGAACGAGTTATTAAATCATTCAAAACTCTGACATTATAATACGTTTCCTCTGTTTGCCTCCCCCACTCACAAGGTTCCATTCTCTCTCATTTAAATCTTTATTAGTGATGTTAGCTTGGTTCTCATGAATTTTTCAACCAGTCTGACAACAGCTGTAGCTCATCAAGTGACTCAAAGTGTAAAAAATTAAGAACTGTAAATGGCTTATTCTGAATTTTTATCCTACATATATTATTTTCCTTCATGTGCTTCATAAATGCACAAGAAAACACTGCAAGTAAAGAAGATCTCCAGGTACACCTCCTCATCCGATTCCAACCCCCTCAGGCTGTAGAACCACAGCTAAGCAGTTCAAATCACACTTGCAGCAAGACTGATTTATTATGTGGTAAATCAGCACACTATAAGGACTTCTGTTTCTATATGACCCTTTTATTTTAAAAAAGGAACAAACCTCCCCAACAAAAAACATCCCAAAACCAAAACAAAACAGAAAGCAGGGAGGAGGGGAAAATTCAAAAAATAAAGTCAATAGTTCCTGTAAATCTACACCTCCAGGAAAACAAACAATTGCACAAAATAGTAACATAAATGAAAGTGACTACACTCAACTTGTGAACAATCTCTACACACTATGATGGCTCTCTCATTCACAACTCATGTCCTTCAAAACAGTGCTATTTCTGGGAATATCATATTTTTAACATGAACCTAAGAAATATCATAGAATTAGAACTCTCATCAGTGAACTCTTCAGTTCTACCTCTAACTGCTTGTATTGTTTTCCCACAACCAAGAGCAACGTAATTACTACAGGGCTGTAGATCTGGAGGAAGAAGGAGGGGAGAGAAAAAAAAAAGTGGAGGCATGGCCAGAAGGCAGATGGGGGGAAAGGGTGGAATAATGGCCAGTAGTGCTGACAATGCAAAGTGACTGATACCGCAAGCAGAACAGTTTGCTTTTTCAACCTAGAAATGATTAGTTGAGCTAGAAGGAACTTATCCTTTAACCTTTCTTTCCTTCCAATAACAAGATAAGCCACAGCCGTTTTCACACTTCCTTTTCTGTGTTTTCTGCTGTTGTGGAAATGAGTAGCAGTTCCTTTTTAATTACAAAAAAAAAAAAAAAAAAATTAATCTAGTCTGACAGTCACAAATCTTTGGAGTAAAAAGGGTCAGTTATACAAAACAGGATGACTGCAGCTCAGCTTAATGCCTGGACTGGTGTACTTCCATGAGGAATGGAATGGAAGAATCTAGGCCTGTTGCTTAAGGTATGTGCTTGAAAGGATTAACAAACAGGCTATACTCAATTTATGTTCCTAATTTAATAGTTACATAGGGAGCACCAAAACCAGAATGTTAAATATATATTTTCTGTTGTTCAGGAAGTTAATTCCATCACCTATACTGTTAAAGCACTTGCAAAGCCGTTAACATAATGCTAAAAGCAGATCTGCACACAAGAAAGGAAACCACCCCAAATGTAGACACAGCTACCAAGACAAAGAGTAGATGCACACTGAATGTGTTCTGCACTTTTCAGTGTGTGCTGATCCATAGGTGTGTACAGGCACAAAGAGGACTAAACATGATGAAGTACTTTTCCTCAATTTGCATGTTAACTTATACATTATTTCCTTATTTATTAATTAATCAAAGAGAAGCTTAAACTTTGTAACACATACTTTTCTCTTGCCGCTTCATCTGGGATCCCTAAACAAATTTCTCGATCAAATCTACCAGCTCGCCTCAGTGCGGGGTCCAGTGAGTCAGGTCTGTTAGTTGCTCCGATAACAAGGATCTGGGTAGTGGCAGCCACATTATTCAAGTCTAAAGGAAGGAAGGAAGTTAGTACTCATACTCACTGTCTCAACTTTGTTCTGACATCTATGTGACTGTTTCTGCAGCACACAATAATACTCAGAACAGCAGAGATAAACTAACCAACAGTCATACTAAACCGCTGTTCATCCTTATTTCTGCTACTTAGAATTTGCATTTTGCACAGTCTAGCAAAAATAAGCATTTCAAATGACATTTGGCACATTTTCCCATTCTATCTGTTTATACAACAGACAGGCTTATATAATGCTGTACATTCTACTGTGAAAATAATGTAGTAACATCCCCTCAAATTAGTGAGAATCTTCCCACCCCACCCCACGCCCCCCCGGTAAACTGTGCCAAAATATGAAAAATTATTACCACTATGTCCACTAAAGTAACCATGAGTCACTACTGAAGGAAAGCAGACAGTGAGACTGACAATTAGAAAGTTTAGCTTAGTATAGATGTTCCTGAGACTGACCATCCATACAAGTTAGGAACTGAGCAACAATTCTCCGCTCCATGTCCTTTGACGCAACTTCTCTTTTTGGAGTGATTGCATCAATCTCGTCAATGAAAAGGACACATGGTGCACTGGACTAGGAACAAGAAATATTAATAATTACAAAATTACATTGACATAATGTATTTTGAGAGAGATGGAGAACTTTTTCAGATTTTCTGTTCCATAATTATTACTGTAAGTCTGCTGCACAATCAACCTGCCCTGCAACAATTCTGTTGTTCTTATTGACTATCTGGAGAGCCACTAGACTACAAAAGTGAGCTGAGGCTATGAAATAATTAAGGCATGAGATTCAAAATGTCTCTAGATATTGTTTAAAATGTAAAGGTACCTCTATGCTGCTTTATGTTTTCCATAAATATTCCATTGTGACTGCTTACTTGCTTAAGTCCAAAAAAGGAAAACCAGACAACAAAGGTCTGAATTGTTTTTTTGTTTTGTTAGTGATATTAGAGCTGTGGAATTTCAAGAGCTAGTATTACTGACAAACATAATGAAACAAAAGGAGCAGTAGGTGGTCATGAAAAATGATCTGCCAACTTCTAGATTACTACAGAGCCTGACCATGTTTCAAAGAGTAAAAATGGGCAACTCCTACAAGTGTTCTAAAATTCCAGGTACTTCATGTTCATAAAAAGCCTACAATAATATAGGGTAACAACTACGGTAACTAACAGAATAGTGTTTAACTGACATAAGATTATTAATATTCTCAAAAAGTAGTAGTAGTGCAAAGCAATACTCAAGGAAAACACTGGAATCATATAAAAAAAAAATTAGTATTTTAAAACCTATGCAATCTGTGTAATCAGGTAGCAACTGCGCCATCTAGTTGTCATTCACTTTCCTGCCACCTGATAGAGCGGAAAAAATGCAACTAAGCTAGAAGGATTCCACTATACCTTATGCATGTACTGTGCAACTATGTCTTTTTTTCCCTGCACAAAAATCGGTAAAAAACTTAACTGAATGTAAGGGACTACAAAAAAGGCAACATTTTATTTTTAAACATGTTTTATGCAAGACATTTTATTTCTTCAAAAATAGCTTTCATAGCAATTTTCCCTCAATCACTATGCATTCAAAAGATATGTAATTTCTAAAAACTCTGTGCAATCACTTATTTAGTTTTATTCTATACAACATCTTAACAAGGCTTTCTAAAATTTAAAATGTAGTATCAACTGGAAACATAGTAATCTAACAGCTTCACAATCAAACCTTTTGCCCCATTTAGCATACTTTTATACAGGAACATAGTTTAAACACCTATATACGGTTGTTGTGGAGAGTAGAAAAATGGAATAAAGCTGGAAAACCAGAACGTTCTCAGAGATCAGGAACAGAAAACTCTCGTCGTGAAATAAAACATTAACCACATACTAAAAAAAGAAAAAAATCTGCATTTGTTTTAATTAAAATCATCTCAACCTGTCGGTTCTCTTTGCTTCTCATGAATTCTGGAAGTTTCACCAAACAAGACTCAACTGTAACTTGACTCCTGCTCCTATGACATTTGTCCCAAATTTCTTACTTTATACCTAAACTCCCAAAGTCTTAAGTACCTCATATTCACTCAAATTCCACGACATACAAAACGAGCAAAAAAACATTTGTAAGAAAAAAGCACAGTAAACTGCTCTTACATCTTTTCTATTTTTATATATCAAGCCAAGCAGCTCCAAATAGGTAAACAATTTATGTTGCTCCTTTACACTGATATGATGAACTATCTTTTGTCAAGATTTCAGAAGAGTAATCTTTGTGCTCTGTGACAGCATGACAGTACAATGGTATTCTGGTCCCAGAAGGGGAGACACTATGACTTGTGTGCAGCAGTATAAAGAATCACTCACTAATATTCACTCAAATTCAAACCACAGCGAAGTATGAATCTTTGCAAAGAAAAGAGCAAACAATTCACAGTGTTATTTCTAACAGGTGTCTCACCACAGCCTGTTCAAACAATTCTCTCAGTTTCTGCTCAGATTCCCCTGACACTCCAGACACCATCTCCGTTGCTGCCACTTTCAGCATAGGGAGCTCAAGCTCCTGAAAGAGACAAGGAACGTTGTACTATTTATCCAGAGGTTAGAAACGTTGGCTGTCCTAGGGGACAAATATTTTCCAGTACAACATCTTTTACACCCAAAGATTATGTAATCAAGACTAAATCTTAAAGAGCTCTTAAAAAAATATTAGTAGTATCCTCCAATCCAAAATGGGTCTGAGCCATTTGGGCAAGTGAACAGAAATAGATACTAAAACCAGGTTTCCCTAAGTCAGTTAGAGAACGACTGTACTGTCAAATAGCTTTGAACCTTGGTGCATATACAAGACATATATTTCAGTTCATTTTTGGGCTCCCTTCTTGAGAAAACTGCCTATTTCCAACTGTAATAAAACATTACTTAGCAGTGCGGAAGAGATTCCTACCAGGTTTATTTCCCTTAGTCTTGCTCCAGAAATATCTAAGCAGGACTGTACAGTAAGATACTTGTGAAGTTCACACTCAAAGTTTTCTGCTATTAAAATTAAATGAACAAAATTGTAACTTTGATAGATGCACATATAAAAAAATCCTAATGTAGACAAATCATAGCCAGCAGAGGCACTAGGTGGGGCTTGGAGGAGGTAATTTGCCTTGAATAACTACTGACAATATCTTATTTAAGAAAATTATTTAAGAAGTAGTCATTAAATTTATCTCATCTCTGAAAAATTTTCACTTGTGTCATGTTTCTTCCCCTAAATTTAGTAACCTTCCAGGATACAAACACCCGCTGAAGTATTAAGTATCGTAGATTCAACAGGTACCTTTATACAATAAGGCATTAAATGGGAAAAAACCAGATCTCTTGAATTAAAACATTTGACATATCGTGTCAGAAGGGTCTAACCAACATTTAAGTAATAAACACCAGTAATTTCTTTCAAAGATAAAAGCTCTGGTACAAAAGTTTGTAATTTACATTAATCTAAATTTAAGGTTGTAATGTGACATTTAAGGAACAACTGTACTAAAGACAAAGAGATGTCCATGGTTATCACTGAATAGCCCTAAATTGCCCCTAGATTTATTTCCAAGGCAGGCACAGAGCAGCACAGCAGCCCCACCACACACCAAGCTATGAATAATATCATATGCACTGAAATCATTAGTTTGACATAGGCAAGGCAACATCCAGTTCTGGAATTCAGAAATCACTGTTTAACAGATGCAACCCAACAAGCACCAATGTGATGCCTCATAAAAGATGGTAAGGTTGAGTCCAGACTTAAAACAAAACATTATGCTAAATTTAACTACAAGTATCTTCCATTTATAGCCTTCTCAATACCCATGCTTGTATTGTTGCCCTGCGAATGCCTAAAAAAAATTAAGTCAAACATAAAATCCTGTCACTATGTCCATTCTTCATATGAGGTTCTTTCAAGTATAGATTCAGATGGAATTTAAACAAAGGAAGTGAAAATTAATATATTTTAGACTAAGATAGGAAGTAGAGAAAAGAGAAAGGGATCTAATGTATCATGAAGGAGAATTATTTTGTTTCTCTCTAAATATAATTCAGAAACAGAAGAAACTGTACATGTAAAGCTATCTCACCCCAGCAATTGCCTGTGCAAGTAATGTCTTTCCACATCCTGGTGGTCCATGTAAAAGAAAACCACGAGGTGGAACCACACCTAAGTGGTTATAGACTTCGGGATGACGGACATGAATGAGCATCTTGCATATTTCCTGTAAAGGACAAGAGACACCTCTATTTAAATTGAAGAAACTAGTATTATAGATTGCTAGTATTATAGACAGGCCAAAATAAAAGTAAGTTTGTTAATATAATTTCAGTGACTCCTTTCAGAAAGATTAGTGAAAGAAAACAAAACAAAACTTTCTTGCTGTTGGTATAAGCAGCTATTCTCAGTGCCATGCAGATTAATTCTGCCAGATTTCTTGTTTGTCATTTTTCATGCAACGTTTTATTCAGAGCATTAAGTGTCTCACAATTAAAATTTTAACTAACCTTTAAAGTTTCATCATTGCCTCCTACATCTTCAAACTTCACTGAAGGGTGGTAAAGCTCTGGTCCCTTACTTCTAACTGTTAAGGAAGAAAAGTTATGCAAATTTAGACATGGCGTAACAGTAGTTGCTAACACCGAAAAAGAAAGAACTCAGCCTACGGAATTAGCTAAGTACACGGAGTAGTATTATTTTTTGGTAGTAGACACAGGACTGGAGTATTTTTTAGTACAACAATTTAAGGTTAAATTTCTTAACAAAATGCTTGAAGTCACTTCTCTGCACCCCAGTGTAAAACACTTCTCTGGTAACAGGATTCAACAGTCAAATACCATCTCTTTGTTTGGAGCAGCACGCCAAAAATAACTTCTCACCTTTCTCTTTAAGTAAGATAGCATCAATTTCTCCATCTACATCTGGAAATTCTTCTTTTTTTCTTTTTGCTCTCTTACCCTTTGTTTTCTTTCTTTCACTCTCCAAGACAGAGCACTCTGCTGATTTCTAGGGCATAAAACCAGAATTATATATATAAAACCTTCCAAGTCAGTGAATTTCTGCAAATACTTAAAGGAACAAAATGTGGAAGTGTCTATAATGCTTACCTTACACGTATTATATGAATAAAGACAAGCAAGCCAGGAATTTAACCCCTTCTTTTTGTAGAAAATACTTTAACTTAGGATTTGTCTTTTTTCAAGAGGGTTAATTACACCAGTCACTTTTTTTTGCTAAGAACATACACTTAAAAGCAAAAAAAACCCTCAAACAACCCCCCCTCAAAAGCCCCCAAACCACTAACCAAAATCAGACACCAGTTACTTGCATACCATAGAGCAATCCGTTTTGGGGATGAATAAAACTGTATTAATGTATTTATATTATTTATAATAATGTATTATTATATTAACTGTATTTCCAGTGGAAACAATTTTTATTAGTAGTACGTTATGAGTTACTATGAGAAAATATTCAGTACTTACACAAGTTAACTGCATATAAGGAAAGGACTAATACAGGAGAAAAGAAATAAAAAGATGTTCAATGATGAAGGGGGGGGCTGTTGTTTTTTTTGTGTTCAGTGTTTTATTTTTAAATACAGTATTGCAAACATTTTACAATTTGAAGATCTCCCTTTTATTCAATTTCTCTATATAAGAGGATGCAGTACGACTAGGATAAAAGGATGATTTGTCAAATCTGCCTATTCAGTAAGCATTTTCTCCAATTAGAAAGGTAGATGCAAATGTAGTTCTTACTTCAGATAAAAAAAAGAGCGTCCTGCCAAAACATCTGGTCAGACAAACAACATAAATGTTATCTCCCACACATATATCAAAAGTTTTCAATAGCTAAACAAAGTTGGTTTTTATTAAGAAAGAAAAAAACCTGCTGGGGGATATCACAAAGCAGGCAATATTTCTGAATGGGGTGTAGCACCTATTTTTAACTGCTTTATAAATCAATGCAATTTCCTTTCAACTTCGCCAACTCTTGCCCATCCACAAAACTTCAGCTTTCTCCAGGCTCACCAAGACTTAACCGCTCGCTAAGGGAGACCACAGGCTATGGCTACAGCAAGCCACATGCTTCCTAACTAGTTAGACTGGTCACTGGCAAACAGAGTAAGTATCAGCTAAGTTCCACTTATCTTTCTCTCAGTATGGACACTAATCTGGGTCTCCCTAATACTGAGCACTACATTCCTCAAAAAATGTGGAGGAAATTATGAATTTCATGACTTTTGACCTCCCATACAAACATGCTTGAAACAGGCCGGAAGGTTCAAAAATCACTTCTGACACAGCAGAACAATGGGCTAAGCCCTTTCTTCAGAAACCAAGCTAAAAACAAGTACTCCACTGGGCTTAAGACAATCTTTCCTTTCTATTTAACATGTTCACTATTTTTAAACACAGCATGCATGTTTGTAATAAAAATAATGTGTTTTAAAAATCCAGGAAGACAGACAGTCCTTTTGGTCTTAGTATCACCCTTCAAAAGCTGGTCAAATTACACAGGACATTATATTCATGCTTGCTACTTAAATCACATCGGGTTTGTAAAACACAGTACCTCAAAAATCAGTTTCTTTCCATCTCCTTCTCCATCCTCAGAAAGGTCAGTGAAAAAGTCTTTTCCACACGGAGTTTTATCAATGAACCAGCCCCCTTCAGAGGTGCGTGTTTCAACTCTTACTCCTGGTGAGAGGGTGCTTGTTTGAGGTGCTGTTTGCACAGGAGGGGGGGTTTCCATTCGTTCATTTTTTGGAGTGGTTGGAACAGAATTGGGATTTCCTTTCTTGTATAAGCTGAGCAGGGAACTGTTCATGTGATTTGTAGACTGCAGATTAATGTATTTTAGAAGAAAATATACAGATTATAACTTGGGATTGTTTATATTAAGAGGCCAATGAAAACTACTTCATAAACATCATTTAGCATTCTCCCTGCTGGAGAAAGTAGTTATGCATCTTCCAACCCACTGAAAACCAAAATGACTGCATACAAAACTACATCTTCTGGTTGAAGACACAGCAGCCTTTGTAATTTACCCTGAAATGACCCTGTTAACTGACAGTCACCTTATAGTAATAGTCAGATATGTCAGTTCCTTCAATCATTTCATTCATTTGATAGCCAAGTCTTTTGGGCCCTCAGTGTGCTTTCCTCAAAAGTGATTCCCCACGATAGGTTCTTCCTTTTTCTTCAGAAAATACCTCCTTTTAGCTCTATATATTCTCCGCTGGAATTGCCGACTCTGACTATACCTCATCTTCATCTCTACTTTTAAACCCTCCAGGTGCATTATAATTTCACAACATAGAATAATGTGTTCTGCAAATACAAATGATCATAATAAAATAAAACTTACTAGATCTTCTGGATAATCATCGTAATCAGAGTCATCTGTGGCACTTCCTGCAGTCCTTTACACGGAAGGAAGACAAAAACTATTAACATATCAGAGCAGAACTGCAAGCGAGACACCCACAAAACAGAACAAATGCAATTTCCACAACGTGGTTCCCCACAACCATGGTAAGTAGCCTAAGACTGGAGAAAAAAATCCTGACTAGCATGCTCTAAACTTATTACTGTGAAGGGTTAAAAAATGCATCCTTTCCAAGTTTGTGATGAGTTGGATCAACCTGGCAACCTGGCTGAAAGACAATCCTAAAAAAAAAGTGATGTCAGATCAATCTGATTCAGTTCACCAAGACATCACACAATTACCAACACTGTCACACGAGAAGTGGTAGCAAATCACTGCTGAACTAGACTAGTCCTTCTGATTACAATGTCTTAATCTTCCCATGAGACCCTTGATATCTATCACAGGTTACAGAAACCAGAATGGTCCATGAGACTATACACAGGGTTAGGAGTTAGGAAATCTGAATACTAGTCTCCTAGCCAATGGCTATTTGCTCTGAATTGCTCGTCTTGCAGTCTTATCTCTCAGATTTAGCCAATATCTTTCACACCCAAGAAAGATTAAGAACAAAACAAAGGAACTGAATCATATAAGGACTGGGCCCTTGTACAGAAAACTATCAAGGAAGCTCCAAGGATATTCACTAATTCAGGGCTGTATGTTCCCCATAACGGAGAAATCATGATTGGCTCTAGTATCTGCTTGTCTTCAGTGAAAAAAGTGCTTCCCTTAACTACAAGTAACTTTTGATGAAGACAAGCCTATGGGAAATCAAGGATCTATCTGTAACCTTGAAACTACCAAAATTTAATAAGATGAAGACAGCATTTTTTTAAAGCTTTCTAAATGCTAATGGCATTATTAAAGTAATCTAATAGTAAAAATTCTTCTTACTCATTTTTGTCTTGTTGTCTTGCTCTTTTTGCCACATGTTCAGCTTCTAAAACTGCTAAATCTTCACGTTCTTTTTCATTACTGATTATTCCAAACACTGGAAGAAAAAGTTTCAAACATGTTAAGAAAACAGCCAAAGCATAATCAAAGAATTTCGCGTCTTGGACATAATACTAACAGAATTACCTTTCTCAACTTGTATTCTAAAAGCATTTCTTTTTCTTCGTCCATATTCTGCACTGAAAAAAAACCAAAATAAACAAGTTACACCTACTGCTTTTCCCCCTCAACATATTGTAAGTTGATACCCAAGCTTCTACACAAGTTCTTATTAAAAACCAGCTATGTGAAAGCATGTTTCTTTTTTCTTAAGCCTGGAATAGCTCAATCACTGGAATGAAACAAAGCCACTAAACTATACTTGTCTCTAAAGGAATGTTTACTAAAAATTATCATGGTCCTCTTTAACTGTAGATATAGAGAAGCAGCAATGTACAAATGAGCACACTGGATTCTATTTCACAACACTATCAATTTTTAAATTTTAATTCAAACAAGGACATCAGGACATAGGACTACTATCTAGAAAGGACAGTCCAGTGAGGAATAACTGTGATAATTAATAATGGTCACTAGGAGGAAATATGATTCAATGAGCATCCTTAAAAGCAAACAAAAATCATCAACCTTTTATCTTCACTTACTGAAGGTATATTTTATTTATTTGCTTTTACACAACAGCTGAGAGAAGGAAAAAAAAAAACCCCAAGACCTGTAAGCATCCCAAGCAAGGGTTTTGGTCCCTTTCTCTAACTCTAACAAGGCACAAATAAATAGAACATGAATAAATATACTTCTCCACCTTCATTAACTCCCACACTCATCAATGATCTGCTGAAACACAACCTTGCTCCCCACCCAGAAAAGCATAACATCCTAAAAATAATGTGGCAAGACTGACAGTCCTGCTGAGCAAGATTTAATGTCTTACTGAATCCTGTATGTCCCCCATCTGCCTGCACTGAAGTCTTGTTTTCCTTCATATTTTAAGCTCCCTGAGGTAAGGGCCAACATGCAGTAATGCATCTGTAACCATTTAATTAAAAAAAAAAAAAAAAGCAGCAACCCACAAAACCCAAACCACAACTAGATCTTCCAATACCAATGCATTAATAAAATATAAGTTACTAAATATGTATCAGAGGAAAACACTGGAGTGGAAATGATCTTACTGTTTCAATCAACTGGCAATGAAGTTAACACAAAGAAAATTAAGATTTTTATTAAAAATACACAAATGCAAAACAGCAAGATAACACAGTCCATATTTTTAATGTAGAATATAAGAATACAAATCTTTGCTCACCTGTATGTTTTCTGCAAATCAGATGCTAGAATTCCAATGTCAACATACTGGCCACATTTACTACTTGCAAGATACTGAAATGAAGAATTTTAAGCAGCAAATAAAATCTTTGTCAATTATTTAATCAGAACAGCTAGTCCAAATATGCCTATTTCAAATGGTACCCTTCTTGGAAGTCAAAATGAAAATCAGAAACAGCTTTGAACTGCCTTGGAACCCACTAGAGAATATTTCCTAATGAACTGTTTCTAAAGATGCAGCTAACTAGCTGGCTACATTTCCCTGGGAAAAGGAGCATCCTATATTCTGGTGCTTGTGCCTTCTGCTGGTGCAACTCCGTTGTTTTCATTTAGTATGGAAAATCACTTTGTAACTCACACACCATCTTATTATCAATCCTTCTAAACTTCTTGATTTCTCTCAGTTAATCTTCTTTTGGTTTAGAACTCCTACCTTAAAAATGGGACAATCTACACCAATTAGTATGGATACCGTCATGATAAGAACTTTAATCTTTGCAAGATGTTTCAAAGAATAATATAGAAAAGTATATAAATGAAAGTGAATTGTATCAAGCCTTTTTTTTTCCTGACAGCAGCTGTTTCAACACATTTTTGAATCACAAATTGTGAAAGTGTGAGAAAATCTACTACAGTTCAGGTACAATTGTTCTCCATTTGCTTTCTTCCTCCACTCTCCAGATAAGTTCACTGTAATGGTGAATGCTTTCTTAAAAAAGCAAGAGGAGATAGAGAATCTCCTTCTAGCAGATATGGTATCACAAATGTCACAGCAAGGAGAATTTCAAAATATCATTTAAATTAATAACTCTACTTAAAACAATCAAATTGCTTAAAAATAAACATAGAATTATTTTTAAAAAATATGTTAGACGTCACGTCACTCATGGGCAGCTACTGACCTGCAGAAAATACCAAGCCTACCATAAATCCAGCTGGTTCTTCCATTTCAGATCAGTCAAGACATTAATTACTGTGATCTTGCAAAGGAAAATAAGCAAGCTCCTTCAAGCAGCTGCTCACATTTTAAGGAATTAGAAGCAGAGTACACTTATACACAGACACAGACAAATGGTGTTTAATTTGCAAAGTCGTCATAAATATTCATAAAATATAACACAGCACTATGCCACCTGAAGGAATCACTGTTCTCCCCACTCTTCACACGTGTGTTATGGAAGCAATCACATTTTTTCCCTTTCTTCACTCATTTAATATAATCGATGTATATGTTTCCAAACTCAAACACTTCGAATTTGCATAGATCTACCCAGAGTATATATTTTTTTTACTATTCATTTCATGCTTGAAATAGCAGCCAACTTCAGGATCAGAAGTATCGAAGAAGATAGAAGAAAGTAACAGAACAAAACAAGCAAAAAAGAAAAAAAAAGAAGAAAAAAAGACCTTCTTCAATGTCTTTTTAAAGCCTTTTTTAAAGTCCTGAGACACGAGGCCGGGTTTGTGCCGCTGG